>NC_048581.1:29600744-29710744 GCF_013265735.2 Oncorhynchus mykiss
GGGGGAGAAATGAACCTCATTGCTCAAATGTCAGTGCTGGTTCAAGTCACTGAAGCCACAACTACCTTTATAAATATGAAATCATTTTTTTATTTTTTTAAATCAAGTAAAAGTAGAATAACTTAGCCTCTAATTTTAACTAGTAACAACCAACCAAATCGTGCAACACAATAGGGAAGGGAAAGCGACAAGAGAAAGTTAGCTAACGTTAATGTTACGTAAAAAGACACTATATGCAGCTAGCTAGCTAGCAAGCAAGCTTGCTAAACAGACCCATTAACAGAATGCACAAATAACTTGGCAGGCTAGCAAGCCTAGAATGAACAGAACACAGCTGGCTGCATTTCCTACATTTTGTCATTAGATGTTGTAAAACAAATGTAACAGGTCTGACCTCCAAACGGGTCGGGCAGGACTGTTTTCTCCTGTCAAGCCAATGCAATGGAGTAATACGCGATCAGGTGTCCACTTTTGTCCCCGAAAACAAATTTGCTACAGTACATGTTTTTATCTGGCCAGCAAGTTCATCAATTCATAGATTTAAAAACTGTCTGGGTCTTCACAATTGACAGATTGTTGAATTTACGATTAGAGCTAGTTAGTTTAGTTGTGCATCTCTAAACAGCTGATAAGCAGGATGAGATCACCTACTAATGTTAGCTAACGATGATGTGTTAGGTAGCTAGCTAGCTTGGCAATGGGCTGATAAACAAGTTACTCAACATTTGAATTCAAAATGTTATATGAAAGTAATTTGTTGAAAATTGTAACATAATTTTGTGAATAAATAAACGTTATACTTACATTTTTCTTCTTATTCCTTATTCTTCTGGAACATCTTCTCCCAAGTGAGGACATGTGTCCACCCTTAATTCAGAATTGTTTTGAATTTTCGGTGTGCCGAAAGGGGTTATGGGATAGCCTCCTCAGGGAACGACACACGGGATGCTAAGGTGCCTGATGAAGGCACCTTAGAAATCAGCATTTTAAGGTACATTGGGATTGGGACATCCTGCCTAGAAAAGCTGCCTAAAAAGGCAGAATCCTTGTCAATTGGGACACAGCCCAGGTCTAAGGTTCTGATGGGCTGATGTATTGGGTTAACTGGGGTGGTAGAGCGGGTATATTGATGTGGTTAAAACAATATAAAACTGTTTAAGGTGAATAGGGGCCCAGTGATAATATCACTTGCTTTCTACCTGAAAATTGGTTCTAAAATACAGTGCCTATAGAAAGTCAACCCCTTTAACTTTTTTAACATTTTGCTGCATTAAAATGGAATTCAAATAGATTTTTGATCCTACAGATCTACACAACCTACTCCACATTTTCAAAGTGAAAGGAAGTTATAGAAAACTTATCTGACAGGGCCTGGATAGTTTTTTTTTTAGGATCAAAATAAATATGAAAGGAGCAAAGCCAAGGTAAAAAGTTTGAGGAGAACCCACCTCAGTCTTCTGAAAACCTAACCCTGAGATAGGGTTGTAATTTTCTGTGGGACAATTACACAATTGTTTATGCAAAAGACACCCAATTGGCTTTCCAAGAGCTGTTTAGTGTTCCCGAGTGGTCTCGTCTCAGTCCTGAGACGCTGTCCATCAGTGATCCCCAAACAAATTTGCTGAGCCTGCATGCATGTTTCCCTAAAAGTTGTGCAAAGTTGGTAGATGCTCAATGAAAATGAGTCACAACTGTAATGGCTGTCGAAGGTCCTTACACCAAGTATTAACACATGGGGGGTGGAGACTTATCCAATTACGATATTTCAGTTTTTGTTTTAATTGGACAACTTCCTAGAACTTTCTTTCACTTGGAAAATCCATTTGCAGCAAAATGGGAAAGTTCAAGGGGGTGTAGACCTTCTATAGCCACTGTAAGTGTTCCCCTTGTAATTCTATGGATCAACATGAGGAATAAGTCACAGTGATGAAATGGACAGCAATCAAATACAAAACGAGCACCGTCTGTCCATTGATCACAAAGCGCTTTTTAACACCATCACCTTGGAGGATCTATAAGTCGCTTTGGATAAAAGCACCTGCTAATTGCCCTACTGTGTGTATTGGCCAGTAGCTGACTGAACAAAATGGAAGGAAATGGCTGTGGTCAGATCAATGAAGCCGCTTCCAATCCACCACACACTAAAACACCCAAACAAATTCAATCAATCAAGAGATGATCGAATCAAAATGCAGTTAACCCATTAACATCATTGTAACATTATAACATGCTGACTCACCCCTGCAGTTCCTTAACAGACATGGAGATCTTGAGGTTGTGTCCCAGAACATGGAGGGCTGTGAGGATGTCGGCCCACTGGACCATCTCCCCCAGGGGACCTCCCTTCAGGACCTTGGGGCTGAACACATCCCCTGACTCCTCTGTCAGGAAGCCCACGTGCACCAGGATCTGGGGGAAAATAGAAATGTTTATTTATATACTATTTTTATATCATTACTGAAAAAAGAAAAGAAGGAAACCTGAGATAAATTACACATCTGAACGTCTGTATACGTTACATGGCATACGGTATCATCACGTTGTCATCATTAACAGAGCTTTAGTGCTCATCAGAGGCGTCAAACACCCGACTCCAGCCGTAATGCATGGTTTTATAAGTATCAGACATGAACACGTGTTCAATCTCCCAGTGTACTAGACGTAGCCAGTCAGTCATTGCTAGCATACACAGAACAGGCACTGAACATCTACATTAGACCAGTGTTCCCCAACTTCTCGAGTACACCCAGCAGCACACATTGTTGTTGTAGCCCGGGACAAGCACACCTGATTCAACTTTTCAACTAGTCATCAAGCCCGCAATGAGTTAAATCAGGTGACTTTGTCTGGGGTTACTCTCGGCTTTAGTGATCATCAGCCATCCAACTGGCCTTAATAATACAGTAGACATGGCTCTCTAAGTATCAGACATGAACACATGTTCATCGTCCTAGCAATTCTGAATAGCGGAGGTGCATAAAGATGGCGGCCCCTGTGTACTTACCACAAATGCCTTGCTTGCTAAGTTCGCCGTATTGTACTATGCTCTCTGGTACTCTTTTTTTTTAAAGCATCATTAGCGCAGTATACATGGTCCCAATTTAAGCTTCAAGAAGCAGGCAATTTGAAAAAACGCTAAAAGTAAACAGTGTTGATGTATTGGCACATTGAACTATGTAGCGCGCCGTCGTTACATGAAACTATATGGATAGTGATAAAACCATGACGTCGTATCTGAATTCCAACATGTTTATGCACCTTCGCCATTGAGTTGCATATTGTTCTTTGAAACAATTTCAATTGTAGAATTTGAATTGAATTTGAATTGACCACACCCCACAGGAAGCAGAATTTGAATTGACTACGCCCCACAGGAAGCAGAATTTGAATTGACTACACCCCACATGAAGCAGAATTTGAATTAACCACACCCCATAGGAAGCAGACTTTGAATTGAGTACACCCCACATGAAGCAGAATTTGAATTAACCACACCCCATAGGAAGCATAATTTGAATGGAATTTGAATTAAAGGAAGTATAATTTTTATTCAATGAAATTCAAATGGATTTTAGCTATTCAAATGGATATTATTTATGTGAACACAACACTATACAATGTTAATTTTGACATCTTCTATGATAACCAATACTATGTTAAACATATGACTGAAATATTCTAAGATCATTTTGTAGGTTGTCTATAATAATTCATACTTCACTAACATGTTATAAAAAAACTAGTCAGAAAAACTCAATTTCAAACCAAACACTCCAGAATGGAAGGGAACAATCTCACATCTCATGACAAATAAAAGTATAATAAAATACATCTATGAGTGATAATCTATTTGATATTTCAAATATTTCTTAAGGAATAATTGACATGTTCTTTGGGTTAAACATGTGTCAAAGGAAATACTTTTCATGCTTCACTTTTCAGTTGAATTTCTATGAACAGCCTTGAATTAAATTTGACTTCCTTTCATTCAAACAGAATTTAAATTCTGCTTTCGGTGGGGTGTGTCAAATTTAAATTTAAATTTAAATTCACAGGTTGAATTGAATTAAATTAACCCCAACCCTGCCTCCCATTGTATTAGAAATCAAGAAAACATTCATACCAGTTCAGAACCCAACTGTAGCTGTAATAATACAGTAATCAGCATCAGACACACAAGAGTTCATCCTTAATCAATCAAATATTTTCAATAGACAATGGACATCTGCGTACATTACTGTTAATCATACATCCGATTCTCGCTGTAATAAAACATGCTTCTGTAATAATACACTATGGTATCAGAGACAGAACACATCCCTACTGTGTATTGGACAGAGGTGCATTTCAAATGTCTCCCTATTCCCTGCATAGTGCACTACTTTTGACCAGAGCCCTAAGGACCCTGGTGAAAAGTAGTGCACTATGTAGGCAATAGGGCACAATTTGGGATGCATCCAGAGTCAGTCATGTCAGAGAGGTGCTGTGCAGAGTAATCCTAACACAGCATGAAAAGCCCTTCTGCCCCAGATAGACACACAGAGACAAACTTTCACTGGCTTTTATATAATGAGCTTATGAGAGTGGTGAGTTTGTGTGTGTGTGAGTGTGTATGTGGTGTGAGAGAGTGTGTGTGTGTGTGCATGAGAAAGAGAGAGAGAGAGAGAGAGTGTGTGTGTGTGTGTGTGTGTGTGTGTGTGTGTGTGTGTGTAAGCAGCGTGTTTCGATGAGTATGTGTGTGTCAGTCTGAACTGCTGTGGAAGTGATTAACAGCCCTTTCTCCACTCAGCGGGGCATACCTCATTAAGTTCCTGGAGGCTATTTTACCCGTCTCTCTCTCTCTCTCTCTCTCTCTCTCTCTCTCTCTCTCTCTCTCTCTCTCTCTCTCTCTCTCTCTCTCTCTCTCTCTCTCTCTCTCTCTCTCTCTCTCTCTCTCTCTCTCTCTCTCTCTCTCTCTCTCTCTCTCTCTCTCTCTCTCTCTCTCTCTCTCTCCCTCTCTCTCTCTCTCTCTCTCTCTCTCTCCCTCTCTCTCTCCCCCCTCTCTCTCCCCCCTCTCTCTCCCCCTCTCTCTCTGTCCTGTGTGTGATGCCTGAGTCACTGTCTAATTATGAGCTAAAAGTCATAGTCAGCGGCTGGCAGGATGCTAAACAACAACACTGGCACACACCACCACCTTCTCCTCCTCCTCCTCCTCCTCCTCTAGCCATCTCCCGTCAGATCGTCTGAGCGCCAGGATGGAGGGAACGGAATTCAAAACAGTGGAATTAATGATCCTGATGAGATTGATTTGTCTCATTAATAAGCAAACGATTTCACACTCCTGGTCGCCCAGGTCGAATTAAAAAGTAGTCTGTTATTAGAAAGTAATTAGGATGAAAACAGTTACACAAAGCGGCCCTCAAGGACAGGAGATAGAAATAGATTCTGAAATAGACACACAGTAATACACAGACCCATAGAAACATCTCTGCCATAGACAAACCTCAAAACCAGCTCATACCAGTTATCCATGTCTCATCTATGCTGGCTTCTAAGCCCCTATATGAGTTGTGTCTGTGTGTGTGGGTGTGTGTGTGTCGAGAGAGTGTCTATGGGATGCATAGTCGAGCGAATCGAGGGCCAGCGAATACGCGACTGGTATGAAATGAAATATCACACTGATTTAATAAGCTTTCTATGTTAAACTTGTGCTTCATAAAAAACAGTTAAGTGCAATTAAATTACAGTTTGGGTGGCAGATGGCAGATGACTTCAGCCCTGAGAATGCCTTTGGCCAAAAAGGGGGATATCACACCGATCTGGCAACCACGGACTAATGCAGAAACACTAGTGTGGTGGGAACGCTGGAGACAGCACTCTATTGCTGAGTGAGTAACCTATTGGGTTGGCTCTGGTAGTGCTGGTGTGGTACTGTAGAAAAACGGGATTTGTCTTTTGGCTAATGGGTAGCATTCATCTCAATTTCCAAAGTGATTTCCCCTCCACGGAAGTAAAAATAGGAGGCAGCTTTATGAAACATACTGGAATGATGTTGGAAATGTAACCTTGACATTTAACCTTGAAGTAGGTTGTCGACTGCAGGAGGCAGTTGCGGGGCGTTCGGTGTGGTGCATACGTTGGATTTATCAAACGTATGGCGTCAAACTGTGTGCGTAGACGACTTGATAGAAATGGTAGCAGAAGGTGAATGTTGAACTTTTGTTGCGACACATATCCAGATGATGCCGCGTACCATTTTGCACAATGACGCTATTGGTGTGATCAAGGCGTAAGATCCGATTACACGTTTTACACATACTGTACGTGCCTGCATGCATACGCACACAGAGACTCAGTTATCTCACCCCCCCCCCCCCCCCCCCCCCCTGTGACTCCCTAAGGAGTCTGAACACGCATACGGAGGTATCTGTTTATACAGTGGACTTCTGCCACTCCCTGAGGGTCTCTGTCTGTGTATGTGTGAACATTTGTGCATCCATGCGTCTGTTTCTCCCTCTAACAGCAGAAGAACCCGAGGAACGAAGCAGGAAGAACACTCTCTGCAACAGGAAACCACAATGGATCCAGAGGCAAAGACATCTACGAAACAGACGGTGAAAGAACAGAGAACACCTTATCTTCAACTCACCTACCTGCTTCCCTGTACCGCTTACACACTATCTTACCACCTACACATACTGCTACACCTTCTATGGTGTTAAATTCAACTTCCTCCTCCCAGTGTCACTGCTACAATATAATTGTTATAGTCTCTAATAGTGATAAAGTGACTGTAGGACTGGCAAAGAGAATGTCTATTGCTGATAGGAACTTTGGAGCGAGATTGAACACGCACGCACACGAGCACAGTGGTGGAGTGGAGCGCAGTGTGAGGAAGAGAAGTAATCTGTGAAGCTGCAGAGGGAGGACATGAGGGAACAGCACTGTGTACCAGTCTTGCTCTGCGGCCTATGTGTATCACTGACAAGTCGGTGACCTTGATGGGTGTGTGTTTGGGTACGTGTGTGTCAAATGAAGTGTGTGTCGCAGTGTGTGAGTGTCTAAACTAATTGAGGTGTTGAACGTGTGTGTCAGTGTGTCAGTGTGTGAGTATAAACTTAGTGTTTTAAGTGTGTGAGTCTAAACATAGTGTTTTATGTGTGAGTGAATGAGTCTAAACTTAGTGTTTTATGTGTGAGTGAATGAGTCTAAACTTAGTGTTTTATGTGTGAGTGAATGAGTTTAAACATAGTGTTTTATGTGTGAGTGAATGAGTTTAAACTTAGTGTTTTATGTGTGAGTGAATGAGTTTAAACATAGTGTTTTATGTGTGAGTGAATGAGTTTAAACATAGTGTTTTATGTGTGAGTGAATGAGTCTAAACTTTGTGTTTTATGTGTGAGTGAGTGAGTCAAAACTTAGTGTTTTAAGTGTGAGAATGTGTGATTCTAAACTTTGTGTTTTAAGTGTGTGTGAGTGTGTGAGTGTGTGACTAACTAACTAACACACACACACACACTCTTGTACAGCTAACCTTGTAGGGACATACAATTCAGTCCCATTCAAAATCCTATTTTTCATAAACCTAATCCCAACTTTCACCCTTAACCTTACCCTAACCTTAAAACTTCTTATGGCTAGGGGGCAGCATTTTCACGTTTGAATGAAAAGCGTGCCCAGAGTAAACTGCCTGCTACTCAGTCCCAGTTGCTAATATATGCATATCATTAGTATATTTGGACAGGAAACACTCTGAAGTTTCTAAAACTTTTTTGAATGATGTCTGTGAGTATAACATAACTCATATGGCAGGCAAAAACCTGAGAGAAATACAACCAGGAAGTAGGAAATCTGAGGTTTGTACTTTTTGAACTCTTGGCCTATCGAATACACAGTGTCTATTGGGTCATTTTGCACTTCCTACTAGATGTCAACAGTCTTTAGAAACGTGTTTGATGCTTCTACTATAAAGGAGGGGGGAATGAGAGGGGATTGAGTCAGAGGTCTGGCAGGGTGCCACGAGCTGGTCACGCGCATTCACATGAGAGGTAGCTTGCGTTCCATTGCATTTCTGAAGACAAAGGAATTCTCCGGTTGGAACATTATTGAAGATTTATGTTAAAAACATCCTAAAAATTGATTCTATACTTCATTTGACATTTTCTATGAACTGTAATATGACTTTTCGTCTGAACATTTGCCTGGACCTGCCCGCGCGTCGTGAGTTTAGATTGTGTTCTGAACGCGCAAACCAAAAGTAGTTATTTGGACATAAATTATGGACTTTATGGAACAAATCAAACATTTATTGTGGAACTGGGATTCCTGGGAGTGCATTCTGATGAAGATCATCAAAGGTAAGTGAATATTTATAATGCTATTTCTGACTTATGTTGACGCCAACATGGCGGATATCTTTTGGGGTTGTGTTGGTTTCTGAGCTCCGTTCTCAGATTATTGCATGGTTTGCTTTTTCCGTAAAGTTTTTTTGAAATCTGACAAGGAGGTTGCATTATCTTTTATCAATGTTTATTATGAGTATTTCTGTAAATATATGTGGCTCTGTGCAAATTCACGGGATGTTTTGTAGGCAAAGCCAAATGTAAACTGAGGTTTTTGGATATTAATGTGAACTTGATCGAACAAAACATACATGTATTGTGTAACATGTTCTCCCGGGAGTGCCATCTGATGAAGAATATCAAAGGTTAGTGATGAATTTTATCTCTATTTCTGCTGTTTGTGACTCCTCTCTTTGGTTGGAAAATCACTGTATGCTTTCTGTGACTAGTTGCTGATCTAACATAATGATATGTTCTGCTTTCGCCAAAAAGCTTTTTTGAAATCGGACACTGTGGTTGGATTATATGTTTGAGAAATTTGAATTATGAGATTTCTGTTGATTGAATTTGGCGCCCAATTTCATTGGCTGTTGGCGAGGGGTTAGCGGAACGGGGAACCTAATCTTAACCCTAACCCTAAATCTATCTCTAGCTCCTAACCGTAACCCTAAAACTAACCCTAGCTCCTAACAATAACCCTTAACGTAATTATAACCATAACACTAATTCTAACCTTAACCCTAAACCCCCCAGAGACAGCATTTGACCTTGTGGGGACCAACAAAATGTCCACAGTTGGTCAAATGTTTGTTTACTATTCATAAACATGAACTAGAGACATATGCACTTACTGCACTGTAAGTTTATCTGGATAATAGCCTCTGTTGAGTGGCGCATATAGTGTGTGGACGTGTTTAACTATTGTGGGGACTTCTTCCCCCCCCCCCCCCTCCCCCCCCACACACACACACACACTCTCTAGAGGTTCAGAGCAGGAATGGAACTTTTTGAAACCCCACTCTTTCTAAAGGTAGTCGGTTCAATTCCCTCAGGGATCACATACATGAACCAGAACTATATGCACTCAGTATGCACTCACTGCACTGTAAGTCTCTCTGGATAACAGCCTCTGTTGAGTGGCATATATTATAGAAAATGTAAAACGGTGCACACAAGACACACACAGACAAAGACTCCTCTATTCCATGCTCTCCTGGGATCCCTTCCCTGTCCCTGTTTCTCCCACTGACAGGTGAAATAATGGTTATTCTCTCTCTGACTCTCTCCTTCCCTCTCTCTTTGTCGCTCTCTCCTCCCCTCTCCCTATCGCTCTCTCTATCTCTCTCCCTATCGCTCTCTCTATCTCTATCTCTATCTCTCTCCCTATCGCTCTCTCCTCCCCTCTCCCTATCGCTCTCTCTATCTCTCTCCCTATCGCTCTCTCTATCTCTATCTCTATCTCTCTCCCTATCGCTCTCTCCTCCCCTCTCTCTATCGCTCTCTCTATCTCTCTCCCTATCGCTCTCTCTATCTCTCTCCCTATCGCTCTCTCTATCTCTCTCCCTTACTCCCTTTCTGTCTCTCTCCCTATCGCTCTCTCTATCTCTATCTCTCTCTCTATCTCTATCGCTCTCTCCTCCCCTCTCCCTATCGCTCTCTCCTCCCCTCTCCCTATCGCTCTCTCTATCTCTATCTCTCTCTATCTCTCTCCCTATCGCTCTCTCTATCTCTCTCCCTTACTCCCTTTCTGTCTCTCTCCCTATCGCTCTCTCTATCTCTCTCCCTATCGCTCTCTCTATCTCTCTCCCTATCGCTCTCTCTATCTCTATCTCTCTCCCTATCGCTCTCTCTATCTCTCTCCCTATCGCTCTCTCTATCTCTCTCCCTATCGCTCTCTCTATCTCTCTCCCTATCGCTCTCTCTATCTCTCTCCCTTACTCCCTTTCTGTCTCTCTCCGCTCCAGGAAGTCATTTCTTTTCCCAGAGCATACACAATAAACAAACCAAACAAATTCAATCAAGGGAAATAGAATTTAATCCCCAAAACATTTTGGAAGGTTAAAAAGTGAACCCGGAGAGGAATACTAAATTGGGATTGCATCAGTCGAGAGAGCCAGAGACAAGAGGCAGAGAGGGAGGAAGAGCAGGTTCGAGGAAAAGGTAGGAAGCACAGGGGTCAGAGTTAAACGGTGGCAGGCTGCTTTTCCTCAATTAAGAGGACTCCCAAGTGTTTTATTATTTACTTCTTTAGTTCCTGACATGTCGTCTACTGGTGGGGTAGACACACAAGCATACCAGAGGATGACAGTCAACACCTGATCTGGGATCAGATATTATCCACATATTAAGCACTCCATTACGGGGCTGTACACTGATCCCCTATCAGTATTAATCAGCACACACAGCAGCCTCTGTCTACCAATTACGCCATGATAAACAGCGTTGGACCAGCGCACTAAAACTGCAGTTAAAGCACTGAAACATCTGGTGTAGAGATAGCACAGTATCTCATAGTCAGAGAGAGGAGGAGAGGACCGATCTAAAATAACAAATCCAAGTCATGCATTTGAGGCACAAGACGGCTCCATTAATCAATACTGTGGAGGCTCTGTGTGGATGGACGCCCATCTGAGGCCTGTTGGCTTATTTTAGAGAGAGAAGCGGGCAGAGACAAGATGTTCCTCTTGTTCGTGCCATCTTTCGATTTCTCCGGCCCTCCCTCTCTCTCGCTCTCTCTCTCTACCCCTTCTCTCGACCACTCCCTCTCTCTCCCTTTCACTTTTGTTTGTGTTTTCCTTCTTGTTTTCTATACATGATTAAGGTGATTATTTCTTTGTTGTGGTAGAAGTCACTTCGGCAAGGCTTTAGGTGTGTTGCTGAAGCTACTGTCACGGTGGAGGTGTTTCTGGTCACCAGAGAGACGGTAGGCTATGAGAATGCTGCTTATGTGTCGCAGATGAGTAAAGCGGTGGTGGTTTTTCTTAAAGAAGAGGGTCTTGTTGATCGTATGGTTAACGATTTCAAATGTACCACCATTTATTCCCAATGAGCTATTGGAGCGTGAGTTATTGAGGTTTGGGAAGTTTGCAAGTTCAATTAAGATTGTCCCATTGGGTGGGTCTCCCGGGTGGCGCAGTGGTTAAGGGCGCTGTACTGCAGCGCCAGCTGTGCCATCAGAGTCCCAGAGCCCAGGCTCTGTCGTAACCGGCCGCGACCGGGAGGTCCGTGGGGCGACGCACAATTGGCCTAGCGTCGCCCAGGTTAGGGAGGGCTTGGTCGGTAGGGGTGTCCTTGTCTCATCGCGCACCAGCGACTCCTGTAGCGGGCTGGGCGCAGTGTGCGCTAACCAAGGTGGCCAGGTGCACGGTGTTTCCTCCGGCGCATTGGTGCGGCTGGCTTCCGGGTTGGATGCGTGCTGTGTTAAGAAGCAGTGCGGCTTGGTTGGGTTGTGTATCGGAGGACGCATAACTTTCAACCTTCGTCTCTCCCGAGCCCGTACGGGAGTTGTAGCGATGAGACAAGATAGTAGCTACTACAACAATTGGATACCACGAAATTGGGGAGAAAAAGGGGTAAAATTCAAAAAAATAATTAAAAAAAATAAAATAAAAGATTGTCCCATTGGGTTGCAAACACCCGGCGTTGAAACAGGTTATGTTGTTTCAAACACCCGGATGTTATGCATCTGTTACGCAGCAGAAACAGATTGTTGTAGGAGGTAAAGACAGATCTGGGGAGCCATTTTCTCAGACTGGTGAGGAGATGCCCAGTACGAGTGATGGGGTACAAGAGGGGGTTCATGTGGAGATAGTCTCCCAGGTAGTAGTGGAGATGCCTGGTACGAGTGATGGGGTGCAAGTGGGGAGTGTTGAGAGGGATGTGGCATCTAGAGGAGATAAATGGGTTCCTGGAGCAGACTTTTGGGAAGTCTGTGAAATTGGCCATTTTTTTTTTTTATGTTGATGAGTTTGTGAGGTCAGCTGTGGTGTTACAGAAAACAGTGGGGTTAGACAAGTTGAGTGTGAAGAAGCTTTGTCCCTTGAGGAAATGTGTTACTGCTGTCACGGCAGCAAAAGGTAGTGGGAAACATGGTAAGGCTAAGAGAAAATTAAAACTGATGATGCTCATGCTTCATAGGGTGTGTTTTTTTCTCTCTTTGTCGTGTTTCTCTGTGGTGTTTTCTGCTTTTCCTTTCAACATGGAAGTACTAAGGGTAGGTTCTCTCAATATTAATGGGGGGAGGGACAGGATTAAGAGGGCTTGGGTATTAGAAGTAATAAAACAGAAATGTAGTTCATGTAGTTTTTCTACTGGAGACACATAGTGATGAGGCTAATGTGGTTGACTGGGGTATGTGGTGGGAGGGGCAGCATTTACTCAGTCATGGTACACATTTCAGTGCTGGGGTGGCAATTTAGCTTTCCTGAGGCTTAGCGGTGACTGTAGTATCTACAACAAAGATTGTCAAGGGTCGGGTTTTATTGGTCAAGGTGGATGTTATGTTTTTTTTTGTTACGTCCTGACCATAGAGATCCTTTTATTCTCTATGTTTGTTTGGTCAGGGTGTGACTCGGGTGGGTCTATGCTTTCTGGTTCTTTGTTTTTGGCCGGGTGTGGTTCTCAATCAGGGACAGCTGTCTATCGTTGTCTCTGATTGGGAATTATACTTAGGCAGCCTTTTTTCCTTTTCTCATTTGTGGGTTGTTGTCTTCGTTTAATGCATGTATAGCCTTACGGAGCTTCACGTTCGCTTTTGTTTTTTATTATTTTGTTGGCGACATTTTTAAAAAAAAAGAACGTACACTCACCACACTGCACCTTGGTCCGGTCATTTTCAAGATGATGCTCGTGACAGATTTTTTTTTTTTTTTTTTATGTTTATGTTCCTAATGAGGGTACAGAGCGTATTGCCTTCGTCCCCCTGAACGGTAGGTGACCACAGATGACAGTGAAATGCGCCAACATGCCGTAGATTTCTACTCTGCCCTCTATAAGGCGGAGGATTGTGATTCTCTGTGAGCTGAACAGTTGTTACATGGACTTTCTCAATTGGGCCCTGAGCAGAGAGCTGCTTTGGACTCTGGCATTACTCTGAAGGAGCTGTCCACTGCAGTTATGCAGCTTTCATCAGGCCGAGCCTCTGGCATCGATGGTTTACCATCTGACTTTTGGGGGTCTATTGGGGGGTATTTTTATGAAGTGGTGTGTGAATATTTTCATGAGGGTTCTCTTGATTGCCAAAAAAGGGGGATTTGGCTCTTCTAAAAAATTGGCGACCTGTTGCATTGCTGTGTGCGGAATAAAAAAACATATCTAAATGTCTCTCAAACAGGTTGAAAGAATATCTGGGGCTGTTGGTCCAACGGGCCCAGTCTTACTGTTTACCTGACAGTTACTCTATTGTTGATAACTCGTTTCTAATAAAAGACGTTTTAGACATTTGTAAACTGTCTGATGTGTGGATTTACTTTCTTTGGGATCAGGAGAAGGTTTTTGACCATGTGGACCACCAGTCCTTGTTCAAAACAATGAAAGCCTTTGGGTTTGGGGATGTTTTTACATTTTTTATCTTGGATAAGTTTACTGTTGACTGGTTTGAGTTGCCCCATCCCCGTCCAAAGGGTATCAGGCAATGGAACCAATGCTTTGTTTTTAAGGGCGAGGCTTATTGGTTTCTCTGTGCCAAGGGTAATGAAGGGTCCCACGATAACACTGTCTGCGTATGCAGATGCCCTGACAGTTAATATTATAGGGTTTGAGGATGTTAAGATTCTCTCAAATGCTTTAAATGTGTATGAGGGGGCCTCCTCAGCTAGAGTCAATTGGGGAAAGAGCGAATTGCTGTGGGCAGGTCAGCTTCAGACGGGGTCCGCTCCACGGTTATCAGGGGGGATTTAGTGTGGCAGAGATGGAATAGGCACCGATGTCTTTCAGAAAAGGAACTGGAGGGTGTAGTGGAGAAAGTGTGTGCCAGATTGTCAAGGTGTAAATAAGTGCTGCCTCAGCTGTCTTATAGGGGAAAGGCGCTGGTAGCCAATAATCTAGTTGTCTCTACCCTGTGGCACAGACTAATGATTTTACAGCCATCAGAGGCTGTTGATGCAAGAGCTTCAGAGGACCCTTGTCAATTTCCTCTGGTCGGGACAAAACTAGATTAAAGCTGCCGCCCTGTACCTGCTACTGCACGAGGGTGGGCAAGGCCTGGTGGACATTTCTTCCAGGATCATGGCTTTCCGGCTTCAAGGAGCCCAGAGACTGTTGTACAGTGACGGTTCTAGCTGGGTCGACAACAGCCTGCACATATTTTCCTCTGAAAGCTAGAGGGGAGGGATTTGTCTGGCTTTGACTACACTTTATGAGTCTGTTATGCAAGCTTGGGGAGTTTTTTGTCAAGTCCCGTAAGGCCAGCACGCCACCAGAGATGTGGCTTTTTGAAGAGCCTTTTTTTACAACTCTGCCATCCAGTCCCGCGCTCTGGGTTCAGCCATCCTACGTTCATGCCTGTTAAGTGTGGGGCGTACCAAGCTGGGTCATCTGACACGGAGCAGGAGCAGATCGTTGGAGGAGCTGGGAGACAGAGCGGGGATCCGATCAGCTCGCCTACTGAGGAAGGTCGTCGCCGAGGTCTGTGATTCCGTGCCAGTACTTCAATCGGCAGTATGTTTACTGACACTTCCAATTCTGATTGATGGACGGAGGGTCTGGATTATATGTTCCCTGCGCTGAATGTCAGTGCTGCGGCGGGGGCATTAGAGGAGGACGTGGGGATGCTGCTTTCCTTCGATGCCCCGGAGCTAGGGGAGTTCAAGGTGGTGGGAAAGAAGACCATGTACAGAATATGTGTAAAAGTGTCCTGTGTTTCTTCCCTGGAAGGGGTCAAATCGACAAGGTGGGCGGGTGTGTTTGCCTATTGATAGGGGGACAGCTGACCTCCAATGGAGACATAGCCACCAACATGCATCTGGTCCACCTGGATCCTACTGTTGAGGAAGGGTGTCCATTCTGTGCTGAGTCTGAAACTCTGGCACATCTGTTCTTGGTGTCCCAGGTTGGTCAGGATGATTGATCTGATCACTAGCTGGTTCTCAGCTCTGTGAGAGGTTCTCACTTCCCAACAGTTTAAATTTGGGCTAAAGTACAGGTTTGGTTGAAGGAGGGTAGTCATTTTCTTTAATTTTGTGTCAGGGGCAGCTAAATTAGAAATATGGAAGACCCAAAAGAGCAGTATTCGGGGACAGGGGTCTGTGGATGGGAATGCTGGAGGGGAAGTTGGTCGAAAGACTAAGGGTTGAGTTTGCCTATTGCAAAATGGTTAACAACATTGATCTGTTTAAGAGCATATTGGTTATTCAGAGGCTGATGGGTTTAGTTACTGTGGAGGAAGATTTGGTGTTGTGTTTTTAATTGATGTGTAACCATGGTTTTGTTTGAGTGTTTATTGTGTTGTGGGTTCCCAGACCCAATAAAGGTTATTTAAAACTCAAAACTCTCAATCTCTCTCTCTCATCGCTACCTTCTTCTGTTCCCTCCAGCGTTGGCGCAGCTTGGAGTGGAGGCGCTGGGCAGCCGTGCCCCACTGTGATGCCAGCCTCCTCATACGGCGCTTCATGAAGCTCAGGGACTCTTTGCCCGTGCCAACCTGGTCTAGCAGAGATGACAGGTCTGTGCGGAATGCAGCCTATAGGGAGCGGGAGGGAGAGCGAGACAGAGGTCAATTTCCCCCCCATTTTTCTCTTTAAAAAATGTATATTATCTAAAACCCTAAACAATAAAAGCCTATAACTTTACAGAGATGCAGAGAGAGTGTAAGTAGTGAAGAAAGACACAAGAAGAGGGTGAGAGATGGAGAAAGTGTGGGAAGAAGGATGAGAAGAGAGGTCAACTGGAGCAAGCCTACAGATATACTGAATATGGCATTGCATGATAGCTACCCACACAGGCTCCTCTCCCACACTCCCTCTGCAATAGGAACACAGTAGTTCAGAGGAGTGTGTGCAGCCTGTGTTCTCTGGGGGAGATAGTACTACAAGCTAAGTCTCTAGAGGAACATGTGCTAGTTAAACGGATATGACTATGTAGTCTAAAAGTCTTTCTCTCTCTGTCCATCACACACACACACACACACGCACACACACACACGCACACACGCACACACGCACACACGCACACACGCACACACACACACACACACACACACACACACACACACACACACACACACACACACACACACACACACATACGCTCACTCAAATACCCTGCTATAAATAGCCTAGATTATCTGGCTAACAGAGCCACTGCTGTAATTAGGAATGTTGCCAAACACTAATAAGCTATTCAATACTAAAGTACAGCAGAGAACTCACACAAACACATTCAGCATTCACACTCACGTCACACTCACACACTCAGATCACACAAACACATTCAGCATTCACACTCACACACTCAGATCACACACACACATTCAGCATTCACACTCACACACTCAGATCACACACACACATTCAGCATTCACACTCACACACTCAGATCACACACACACATCCAGCATTCACACTCACACACTCAGATCACACACACACATTCAGCATTCACACACTCAGATCATACTCACACACAGACACATACACACACACCTTGTGTTCAGGGAGCACTCTCTCTGTGTAGGTATCTCTGAACCTGGTTAATAGCTGTGCAGGGATTGTTTAGAAAAAATAGCACATATTGACTCAGCCTTGAACACCGTTCTGCAAATAGTATCAGGCACTGAGCTGTATGTTTGAGGGTAAAGAGTTCATCTGTGCTGCGTCTGGAGTTGGCTATACAGCAGTACAATGAGGGAGGGAGCTGAGGGAGGAGGTGGAGGAGAGAGATGAACACAGTAAAACAATTAGCAGAGAACGCGGTCATGTGCTCATATGAACGTGTTTTCATATTTACCATGCAAGCTTATACAGTGTAAGTATGAAGATTCATTTGACTATTGGCTGTGCACTTTTGAGTGTGAATTAGTGTGTGTAAGTGCTTAAACATGTAAGCATTAGCCATGCGTCTCTTTGCAGGGCTCGTGCGTATACGGGCATCTGCTTTTGTGAGTGCATGAGTATTCCTTTGTTTGTGTGTGTGTGTGTGTCCCTCTCACCAGTCACTTGACAGTGGTTGTTCGGTGCCTGTGTGTGTTTGGATGGTAGCAAGGGTTCTGTGTGTGTTTGGATGGTAGGAAGGGTTCTGTGTGTGTATGGATGGTAGCAAGGGTTCTGTGTGTGTATGGATGGTAGCAAGGGTTCTGTGTGTGTATGGATAGTAGGAAGGGTTCTGTGTGTGTATGGATGGTAGCAAGGGTTCTGTGTGTGTATGGATGGTAGCAAGGGTTCTGTGTGTGTTTGGATGGTAGGAAGGGTTCTGTGTGTGTATGGATGGTAGCAAGGGTTCTGTGTGTGTATGGATGGTAGGAAGGGTTTTGTGTGTGTATGGATAGTAGGAAGGGTTCTGTGTGTGTATGGATGGTAGGAAGGGTTCTGTGTGTGTATGGATGGTAGAAAGGGTTCTGTGTGTGTATGGATAGTAGGAAGGGTTCTGTGTGTGTATGGATGGTAGGAAGGGTTCTGTGTGTGTATGGATGGTAGGAAGGGTTCTGTGTGTGTATGGATGGTAGGAAGGGTTCTGTGTGTGTATGGATGGTAGGAAGGGTTCTGTGTGTGTATGGATGGTAGGAAGGGTTCTGTGTGTGTATGGATGGTAGGAAGGGTTCTGTGTGTGTGTGTCTCACCTGTCTCTTGGTGGTGGTGGTCTGGTGTGTGTGTGTGTGGACGGTGGGGGGGCTGCTGTGGTTCCTCCAGGCCAGAGGGGGGCAGAACCACTCCACCTCGCTCAGGTAGATAAGGAAGGAGCAGTCGGAGCCGTCCACCCCGTAGAAGGCATAGCAGGGGTCTGACGTCCAGCGGGCACGCATCCACTGGTGATACACAGGTCAAAGTTCAATGGTCAGGTTACTTTGACTTTGTTAAACACAAATAAAATAATAAAACAAAAGGGAGTTTCCTACTCCTTGGTCATAGATTAGATGTACTGAAGTACAAATGTACAGTTAGATGGAATTGCAGGTTATAAGTCATTTTCCCTCTGCTTTTTAAAAAACTGAGCTAATTACAGGTCTGCTGAGCGTGAACTTGAATGTTGTGAAAGTTCTGTGCAACTTCCAGCGCACGTTGACTGTGAACACTGAGGCTGTACCCGCTTTAACTCACGGTTATAACAGTGGCCAAGTAGGCTACTGTAGCTAGTTGATCATAATGAAGGCCTACCAGAGTGGTCTACCATCAAAAATAATGAAGAAAATGCATCCCATCACATTTTAACATGGAAATAGCTGTTCTATCATTCAGCCTACAGTAGCTGCCAATGTGTGGTGTTCAATGATGCCCTACATTCCATGAGGCTTTTGAGAGAAAAAAACATGCAGGACTTGACATGAACCTGTTTATCCACTTGTCCTTCAGACAAGGAGGTGACTGAAAATGTTGTTGTGTTGTTGGATACAAGAAACCTCTTTCCAAAAAAAATGCATTATTAAAATGCACCATTATTACAGAGAATCAGACAAATTATGCTAACCTCTGCCTATTGGCTACTTAGCTTATTCAAGCCTGTCTCAAAATACAAATCTGCCCCGTTAAGACAAAAAAATACTGTTTACCTGACTTGCTTTTCAAAGATTGCTAGAAATGTACACGTGTTGTGCTCTTACAGGAAGCAATCAGTCCCCCATTGCTGACTACAAATTATCCATAACTGGGCTAATAACTCACTACCTAGCAAAGGATATGAACAAGTGTGCACACATGGCTACATGCAGCTCTTTCTTTAATTTCAAAACAAGCACATCTACTCACGACCGCTCATGCTGTAAACATAGTCCAGTTTAAAATGATTGGCATGGATCCATATATGGCAATGGTCTGTTTGCATGTAAGCCTATTCCAGCTCTGATTGGTTATGCCTCACAAGTCTGTGTAGAGTACGGCCTGAGTTCTCTACCGCACCTGCTGTCTCTAACTCTGAATGATCGGCTATGAAAAGCCAACTGACATTTACTCCTGAGGTGCTGACCTGTTTCACCCTCTACAACCACTGTGATTATTATTAATTGACCCTGCTGGTCATCTATGAACGTTTGAACATCTTGGCCATGTACTGTTATAATCTCCACCCGGCACCGCCAGAAAATGACTGGCCACCCCTCAGAGCCTGGTTCCTCTCTAGGTTTTTTCCTAGGTTCCTGCCTTTCTAGGGAGTTTTTACAAGCCACCGTGCTTCTACATCTGCATTTTGTAACATACGCTGATGTAAAAAGGGCTTTATAAATACATTTGATTGATTGAGTGAGTCATGCATTTCAATGCAATAGAATCCTACTCCAATGCGTTCTCCCTACAACAAAATCTCTTTGTTTTGTTTCGGTATGTTGCATTGATTCAATCACAATTCCCAAGGCAAAGGGAAACGTTGAAAGTGTTAACAAAGGGGGGAAACCTCTATAAAATTGAGTGAAGTTCAATCCCGTGCTTCTCTGCGCGGGCTGATATTTATTCTGCACTGCAGTCCTCGGGAGCTTAGAGGGAACATTGGAGATATCAGGAGAATCTCTTATACCCTAGCTAGATAGACGGAGAGAAACTCACATCGACTTTTCCAGGGCAGTCTGGGTAGTGGGGGTCTCTGGGTACCTCACATTGGCCTGAGGAGCCGTCTCTCACTGCTGAAGAGACGAGACACACACATCATAGTTACACACTGTGGAGATATAGAACACACACATCATAGTTACACTGTGGAGATATAGAACACACACATCATAGTTACACACTGTGGAGATATAGAACACACACATCATAGGTACACACTGTGGAGATATAGAACACACACATCATAGGTACACACTGTGGAGATAGAGAACACACTCATTATACACTGCTCAAAAAAAAAAATGGAACACTAAAATAACACATCCTAGATCTGAATGAATGAAATATTCTTATTAAATACTTTTTTCTTTACATAGTTGAATGTGCTGACAACAAAATCACACAAAAATGATCAATGGAAATCAAATGTATCAACCCATGGTCTGGATTTGGTGTCACACTCAAAATTAAAGTGGAAAACCACACTACAGGCTGATCCAACTTTGATGTAATGTCCTTAAAACAAGTCAAAATGAGGCTCAGTAGTGTGTGTGGCCTCCACGTGCCTGTATGACCTCCCTACAACGCCTGGGTATGCTCCTGATGAACTCCTGGACAGTATGTGGTGCAACGTGGCGTTGGTGGATGGAGCGAGACATGATGTTCCAGATGTGCTCAATTGGATTCAGGTCTGGGGAACGGCCGGGCCAGTCCATAGCATTAATGTCTTCCGCTTGCAGGAACTGCTGACACACTCCAGCCAACCGCACCAGCATATGGTCTCACAATGGGTCTGAGGATCTCATCTTGGTACCTAATGGCAGTCAGGCTACCTCTGGCGAGCACATGGAGGGCTGTGCGGCCCCCCAAAGAAATGCCACCCCACACCATGACTGACCCACCGCCAAACCGGTCATGCTGGAGGATGTTGCAGGCAGCAGAACGTTCTCCACTGCGTCTCCAGACTCTGTCACGTCTAGCACATGTGCTCAGTGTGAACCTGCTTTCATCTGTGAAAAGCACAGGGCGCCAGTGGCGAATTTGCCAATCTTGGTGTTCTCTGGCAAATGCCAAAAGTCCTGCACGGTGTTGGGCTGTAAGCACAACCCCCACCTGTGGACGTCGGGCCCTCATACCACCCTCATGGAGTCTGTTTCTGACCGTTTGAGCAGACACATGCACATTTGTGGCCTGCTGGAGATCATTTTTCAGGGCTCTGGCAGTGCTCCTCCTGCTCCTCCTTGCACAAAGGCGGAGGTAGCGGTCCTGCTGCTGGGTTGTTGCCCTCCTACGGCCTCCTCCACATCTCCTGATGTACTGGCCTGTCTCCTGGTAGCGCCTCCATGCTCTGGACACTGCGCTGACAGACACAGCAAACCTTCTTGCCACAGCTCGCATTGATGTGCCATCCTGGATGAGCTGCACTACCGGAGCCACTTGTGTGGGTTGTAGACTCCGTCTCATGCTACCACTAGAGTGAAAGCACCGCCAGCATTCAAATGTGACCAAAACATCAGCCAGGAAGCATAGGAACTGAGAAGTGGTCTGTTGTCACCACCTACAGAACAAATCCTTTATTGGGGGTGTCTTGCTAATTGCCTATAATTTACACCTGTTGTTTATTCCATTTGCACAACAGCATGTGAAATGTATTGTCAATCAGTGTTGCTTCCTAAGTGGACAGTTTAATTTCACAGAAGTGTGATTGACTTGGAGTTACATTGTGTTCTTTAAGTGTTCCCTTTATTTTTTTGAGCAGTGTAGATATACGCATGGTGGAGATATAGAACACACACATCATAGTTATATTGTGGAGATGTAGAAAACACATCATATTCATACAGACTCTTTGAGCCTGTCATGCCCTGACCTTAGAGAGCCTTTTTATGTTTCTATTTGGTTTGGTGTGGGCATTCTATGTTTTGTTTTTCTATGATTTTGTATTTCTATGTTTTGGCCGGGTGTGGTTCTCAATCAGGGACAGCTGTCTATCGTTGTCTCTGATTGGGAACCATACTTAGGTAGCCCTTTCCCTCCTTTCTTTGTGGAAAGCTAACTTTGTTTTGTGGCACATAGCCCTTAAGCTCCACGGTTGTTTTGTATTGTTTATTGTTTTTGTTCGTGTCACCTAAATAAAATGATTATGTACGCTCTCCACGCTGCGCTTTGGTCCACTTCCTTTGACGGCCTTGACAGAGACTCATATCTATGCCTACATCACCTTGAATAGCAACAGAATACTTATTCTGTGAAGACAATAGACATCCTTAAAACATACATTTAACAACATTTTCAGCAAACCATATGTACCATCAGTTCCCATGCAACATCAGGCCAGCTTTGGTGCACACTGTTCACCGTGGGGTACAGAAATACAACCCCTCGTCACTGCTGCCACCCCCCCTCCCGGGCTAACGGTACAATGTGTATCCGCTCACTCACGCTGCACTCACTGCATTAATTGGTCCATTGTGTTGGCTAACTGCCTCCCTGCAGCTGGGGGCCTACAGCTAGGAAGAGAGACTGGAGTTGAAACTCGAAGTTCCAGCAGTATGGATGGGAGAAAGACGGGAAGAAAGATTGATGGGGTTTCCGTCTTGGACTCAGGAAGGCGAGACATCTCCTGCTTCCTCACCCGCCCTCTCACTTCACTTCCACTCTCTCCATCTCCCCTACCCCTTTGTCTATCCCTCTCTCTCTCTCTCTCTATATATATATATATATACACTCCTCTCTCTGGACCAAAACATTATCTGACTGCTTCCATATGTCTAATGAAGGCTTTGTCTCTCTCCATCTCAGTCACTCCATCCCTCAAGCTTCTCTCCTCTTAAACACGCCACATATTTCCCAGCGACACATTTCAGCGCCATCTATTTGGTTACAACAATAACGACCATCGCAATGGCCACCATTAAATGTGCGGCGGACTAATTCCATAAAAACTTGAGGCAAATTGCAACTTCCGAGCACATCGTCATGTGTGTCTCTCTCAGCCACGCGATGAATCCCCGATGTGCTCGAGTCGAAACGCACAATAACGTCCGCCTAGTGTGGTTTGTATTAATCTGTGATTAATAAAAAAGCGGTTGTGGTTCTGCCCTCACGTCTTCACCGTGAAAGCAAAGGGAGATAAAAAACTAATTACCTCTGATAACGATTTTGCTGTTGGTTGAGGAGAGGGAGAAGGAGGGAAGAAGAGTTGATTAAGGACTGTCGACCGAGTTCCCTTGATTAAACGCCCGCGTGTGCCTCTTCCTGTGTGTATGTTTCCAGCGCAATCGGCATCATTTGTGCCAGTAGCGGAATTATTTCTGATTTGATTAAAAAAAGGAGGAGATGGGCAGAAGAAGTCAACAGCAGTGGAGGGAAAGCAATAAGATGGAGACGCGAATAAAGGAAGACTCTACGGCTGGCTGTACTGTCGACCTGTTTTATTAGAGTAGATCTTACTTTCATTTCCCACACACCAACTCATTTTCATACGCGAATCACTTGTTCTGTCGCACTTTGAATGGCTGCTGGTTTTTTTTTAGATCTGAGGTGCAAACGTCTGACCTGTATTGCCGTTTGAAAGTTTGGATTTGATGTTCTGATCACCCGCCGAAGGATTACAGTGTCGAGTGTTTTCATATAGAGTGGTAAGAACCTTTTCACACCGCTTGAGCCAAACCGACCAGAGCCAAGTCAAGATGCACGGAGCTGTCCTAGTTAGCCATCCACCATAGTTGTCACCTTAGTTGTTGGAACCGCGCTGGAAAGGACAATGTTCATAGAGAGTGAGGTTTAGGCCACCGCAATGATGTGAATTAGACATGGGCAGTTGTTGCTGTGCAATATGTATTGCACAGCAACAACACAGTCTGTAATATTAGTGTTATGATATTGTACCTCTGCCGGCGGCCATGCTGTTCTGGAGGATCTGTTCCACTCTGACCGCCATGTTGGACACGTTCTGAGCTATAGCCTGGATCCTCTCTACCAGGCCTGCTGGCTGGAACCTGCACACACACACACACAGACCGAAAAGACACAATCATACAAAGTGAGAAACAGACTTTGGGCTGCTCTTTCATCCCACACTGTGTAGCGACAGACAGAGAACAACATCAGTGTCACCTCAAACTCCTTACTGTACCATCTGACTGGATGACTTAACAGCGCTAATAAAAGTTGAGCAGAATAAAGAGCTTGTACTTATACATCTCTCTCTCTCTCTCTCTCTCTCTCTCTCTCTCTCTCTCTCTCTCTCATTCTTTCTGTTGCTTTCTCTCTCAGTCTCTCTGTTGCTCTCTCTCTCTCTCTCTCTCTGTCCCTCTTTCTCTTTCCTACAGATGTAAGACAGTGTTAACAGGCTGCCGAAGAGGCTAATTGTGAGGCACTTGGTTGGAGCGTGAAATAGAAAAGGCCCCATACCGCCTGCTGTAACAGCCAATACAATTTCCTCTGCAGGATAAGACGGCTCCCTTGCATATTTAACACCAGTCCCCAGTTCAGATGAGATAGCGAAGGGAGAAGGGAGGGGCGGTTTGGGACGGAGTTTTAGTGTACAGAGGTGCGCAATACCCACTAACTGTTTTGCCCAGTCAGCAGGCAGCATTAACCCCCACTAACAGATAATGATCAGAGAGAGGATCAGGGAGTGTGTGTGTGTGTGCTCTCTGTAAATGAGGTAGAGGATAGATTGCTGAGCTGCCTAATTGACTAACTGTCTGTCCACAGTGATGGGGAGTTAGCTCCAGAAAGAGAAACGGTCTCAGGGGAGGAAATTAAACTCATTCTAGACTAGTGTTCTCAGGCTGTGGCTGGCTTAAAGTACAAGCTGTAGACAGCTGTAAAGGATACAAAAAGCTGAGACCTAATTTATTATTTTTTTTTACTATTTTCTACATTGTAGAATAATAGTGAAGACGTCAAAACTATGAAATAACACATATGGAATCATGTAGTAACCAAAAAAAGTGTTAAACAAATCAAAACATATTCTATTCATTTTTTTTCTACCTAAAGGGGTCCTAAAATGAAAAATCAAATAGCTAACTGATCCATAGTTTGGCAATCTTAAAAACAATTCCATATGTCAGCTTAGCACCCCTTCCCCCAACTCTTTTTTTTAGGGCATCTCAAGTCTGAAATGTCAAAGCGGAAATGACAAACTTTAGAAACCTTTTATAAATGAAATACACTACACGTTTGCATCTCCTGCTTTGCAGGAAAATTCTCAGCGACAAAAGAGGGATCGAATTAAGATCCTACATCTGCAGGGGCTGTAAGCAGGGGCTTAGTAGAGGGCATAGAACAGCCAGGATTTGTTATCTATGAGCAAAAGACAATTCCTGGAGCTTTGTGGCCTACCTTATTGGATGGACAGCTGTCTTTGTCTTGGACTAGAATAAATGGATTTCCTGAGGTGTCTCTAATAATTAAAGCCAGAAGCCCAGTTAGATTTGGTGTCCAACAGCAGGACACATGATTTGGAATCACTTTTTCTTAAAGAGTGGAGGGAGAGGAGAGTTGTTGGACAGTCTCATTGAGGGGGTTAGATGGTTCACCTGAGGTGGTTAAAGGCTGCTAGGCTGGGCACAGGACCAAAGCACAGAGCACAGCCCTCTGACGGAGCACATGAGGATTAATGGCGGTACACAAAGGACACAGAGAGGAACACACACACACACACACACACACACACACATACACATGCACGCTCACACATACTGTACGCAGAGGAACGTGCACACATTTACAGTCGGCGACTCTGCCGCGGAAGGATCAAGCCACGTCTCTCTCTGCTCCAGTGGACTGTGATTCCTATTACATCACTCATCTCTACTTCTAATCTCCCTCTCCCTCTCCCTCTCTTTTCTCTATTTCACTTACTTTCTACACTCTATCATTAGCTGTCGAATTCCCCTCTCTTTTTCTCTCTCCCCTCTATCTCTCTTTTTCTCTCTCCCCCTCTATCTCTCTTTTTCTCTCTCCCTCCCTCTCTCTCTCTTTTTCTCTCTCCCTCCCTCTGAGTTCGCTCCGTCAAGTTATTCCTTTTCCGGGAACACACAAGAAACAAACCAAACGAATCCAAACAGGGGAAACGGAATTGAATGATTGAATCACCAAAACCTATAACCTCCTCCATGTTGCTCTCTCTTTTTCTCCCTCTCTTCTCTAGCTTGTCTGTTTAATAGTAAAGGAGGCGTCTGCCTCCGTTCAATCCAGAGAAATATGTTATTCTGAAGAGCGTGCCATCCCAGTACATCAAATATGTATACGCCTGTAATCTTTCATCATAATTATCCTTTAATGTGTCTCTGTAACAATTTTCCCTCCTCATAAGGCATGGGCCAAAGACGATGGGATATTTTTTGATTGCGTGATGTCACGTAATACGGAGAACTCTCTCTGGTTATTAATCTCTCCCGCCGTCTTTTGCCTCACAACAGTATTGCTCTTCTTTCTTCTTTTACTCTCTCTCTCTCTCTCTCTCTCTCTCTCTCTATCTCTCTCTCTCTCTCTCTATCTCTCTTCTCTCTCTCCTCTCTCTGCTCTCTCTGCTCTCTCTGCTCTCTCTGCTCTCTCTGCTCTCTGCCCACTCCACTATCCTCCTCTCAATCTCCTCATCGGTCTGTTTCTTCTCTTTCAGCCTATTTCTCTCCCTTCCCCTCTCCCCTATCGCTCTCTTTTCTCTCACTTTCTTACTCATGTCGGTTAGCACAGTCCCATAGTGACAGATACATAGAGTGGTGTAGGTCATGTGTTTTAGAGGGCACATCACCAAGTCACAGAGTTCTAAGCCTTAGGGGCCATAGGGACACCTTGCCTGGGGCCAAACTCTCCCTGGGGGCCACTCAGGGGATCTGGTCCAATGACAGCTCAGCTCTTTAGGTCACCATGACAACTCAACAGGGATATTACAAAGCAGAGTAATTGTACTCACACTACCTCCAGTAATTAAAGATGCATTGACCATACAGTAGATGGAAATGTATTATTGATTAACTGACTGATTCATTTGGCCATTCAAAAATAAACATGATGATATATATATATATATATTACAAGGTTGGAAACACCTACTCACTCAAAGGTTTTTCTTCATTTATCTCTATTTTCTACGTTGTAGAATAATAGTGAAGACATCAAAACAATGAAATAACACATATGGAATCATGTGGTAACCAAAAACGTGTTAAAGAAATCAAAATATATTTTAGATTCTTCTATGTGTTATTTCATAGTTTTGATGTCTTCACTAGTATTCTACAATGTAGAAAATAGTAAAATATTAAGAAAAACCCTATCCTTAGTAGGTGTGTCCAGACTTTTGACTGGTACTGTATATAGATATTTATTTATTTTTACACATATTTAACCTCTTTTTGGGGTTAGGCACAAAACTACCTTCATACTTCCATCCGTTTTTTAAAACTATTACGGGTTACCTTCAGAAGAGTCCTGTGACACTTTAGGGTTCGTAGAGCAAAACGGAGAACACCCTCGTGTTTGTGAGAATCCCCCGTTTCCCTTTAATTGTAGCCCAAACGGTTCGGATGCTTCCAAACAGAAGTTGGCACATCGATTTTACCAACTTTAGACGGGTCTCCTGACACTTGCGGGGGTCAAAGGTTAAACCGTTCGTTAAGCCGTAAGGTTAAACCGTTCGTACACTGCAGACGTTTACGTGAGAAGACATTCGGGATGTCTCATGGTCTGACAAACACCGCTCTAGCTCCGCCTCCTTTCACAGCAGATACGGAAGTGCGACACGGGCGGATGTGGTGGATTGAGACACGTCCAATGCAAAGAAACAGATATCTTTCGCTTAAACTGACTGATTTTGATGGGGATTTTTGTTGTTGTTATGTAACTTAGATTGACGCACTGGTGTGTCAATCGACTCTAGGGGGTTATTTATAATCCACATAACAAATGGCATTTGTTGTTGCTGCAGGAATATTTTCCGGTTGTAGCAAACTGGCTCAAATTAGTAGGTGGAGTGAAACAGTCTTTACGCAAGAGAGGAACATGACCAGATATTGATTCAAGTTAACATCTACTCCAGACAATACATATCACACCCTCCGTTCCCATTTTCACATGCAGTGCTGAACCGAAGTGTTCGTCTGGCATTATTTAACCAGGCCTGATTCTGGTGGCTATAGACACAAGGGATTCTAGAGCCGGAGTCTGATCGAGTGGTAACGCTCTCGGCTCCTGGACCACGTGCATGTATGCCCCACGGCAGCTTTGGTTCAGCCCATTGTATGTGCCATTCCCAACCTTGGACTTCCTAGCTGTCATCCCTCTTTCATTGTCTGTCCTGTCACTGTCCTTCCACAGATTTGAACCTGTCCCTTAGAAGTTGGATGTGAAATGCAGTTAAAGGGATTGAAAGGAGAGCACAGACAGTCAAATTGGACATTGGTGAGACAGAGGGACTGAAAGAGGATCTGTGCTGGGAAGAAGGTGCTGGGAACAAGTTCAGACAACCCTGTTTCCTGTATCAAATAGTAAAGCTGCTGAGATCAGGCAAGACTGCCTGGCAGCCAAAAGAGGAGAGAAAGAGAAGGGTATGAAGAAAATAACGAGAGAGGAGGAAAAAGATGAGGAGGAAGAAAAGAAGGAAGAACTGACGAGGAAAACAAACAAGAGCATAGAGGAGGACGGGCAACAAGAGAGTAGGAAAGAGTGAGTGAGAAAAAGGGAAGACAAGGAAGGTCTGTCCTAAGCCCACCACTCCATCCAGACCGTACCTGTTGATGGCCGAGCTGAGTTCATTCAGACGGCGGGTGTCGCTGGTGGTGCTGTTGTCCAGTTTGGAGAGGCTGTCCATCCTCTTCAGGATCACCTCCAGCATGTCACTGATCTTCCTAAGCACCCCACGAGACTCCACTCCCCCCATCACTACACAGAGAGAGGGAGAGAGAGAGAGAGAGAGAGAGAGAGAGAGATAGAGAGAGAGAGAGAGAGAGAGAGAGAGAGTAAGTAAGAGGTAGTAAACAATCGATAAAAGCCCAATAACAAGAGAGCGCGGAACGCTTACTATTTAGCCAAGCCCAGTCTCCAATTCATATCATTAAGTAAGCATCCTTCTCTTTCTGCCCTATAGCTTCCTGTGCTAGCAGCATACTTTGCCTGCCTAGCTCAGGCTAAAACAGTAAGTACATTAAGTATTCCCAGACTTCCTACCACCTAGAGTATAATTTATAATGGTACACACTGCCGCAAAGGCCTGAGTTACGAAACTATGACGTGGAACTAATCGTGTTGACATTCCCCGCACTCCGGGGGATGCAATTACGTGTAGCCACGGCTGTATTTATTTCACCCTAGTGAATCAGAGAGGTCGTAGGTGCAGACACTGTGTGTGTGTGTGTGTGTGTGTGTGTGTGTGTGTGTGTGTGTGTGTGTGTGTGTGTGTGTGTGTGTGTGTGTGTGTGTGTGTGTGTGTGTGTGTGTGTGTGTGTGTGTGTGTGTGTGTATTTATGTGTGTGTGTGTGTGCGCGCGAGTGCGTGTGTGTGTATGCGTGTGTGCATGTGTGCGTGTGTGCGTGTGCGTGTATGCGTGTGTTCATGTGTGTGTGTGTGTGTGTGCGTGCGTGTGCGTGTATGTATGCGTGTGTGCGTGTGTGCGTGCGTGTGTGTGTGTGTGTGTAAGGCCAGGCTCTTTATCCTCTTGATGCTTTGACTGTTCCGCTTCTCTTTATAGGATTATGTGGTGGTTGCTGGCTAGACAACCCAAGGTCATATACACAATCAATCTACTTAGACAACAGCTCTATATAAAACACAGCCAGACAACATATTGGGCCAGACTGTCTGAAATAACATTTAAGGATTACAATGCAGTGAATATTTTCTGAAGATGAATAAGATACCTTTCCGGCAAACCTTCATTGACAGAATGTGCAATAACACATCTTGAGGTATTTAAAAGAGCGCCTTGTCTTACCACGTGAAAAGCTAGCTATTCGCTGTGCTACCCATGTGCTACACATCCACCCTGCTCTAACTAACTGGACCATTGGAACTATATACACTGAACAAAAATATAAACGCAACATGTAAAGTGTTGGTCCCATGTTTCATGAGCTGTAATAAAAAATCCTAGAAAAATTCCATGCGCACAAAAAGCTTATTTCTCTCAAATGTTGTGCACACATTTGTTTACATCCCTGTTGGGGATAATCCATCCACCTGACAGGTGTGGCATAACAAGAAGCTGATTAAACAGCATGATCATTACACAGGTGCACCTTGTGCTGGGCACAATAAAAGGCCACTCTAAAATGTGCAGTTTTGTCACACAACACAATGCCACACGTTTTGAGATAGCATGTAATTGGCATGCTGACTGCAGGACCACCAGAGCTGTTGCCATTAACTGAATGTTAATTTCTCTACCATAAGCTGCCTCCAGCGTCGTTTTAGAGAATTTGGCAGTACGTCCAACCGGCCTCACAACCGCAGACCATTTGGAACCACACCATTCCAGGACCTCCACATTTGGCTTCTTCACCTGGGGGACCGTTTCGGGCCTAATTTATTGATTTCAATTGACTGATTTCCTTATAGAAATTTTAACTCAGTAAAACCTTTGAAATTGTTACATGTTGCATTTATATTTTTGTTCAGAGCGTACAGTGAATTCAGACCCCTTCACTTTTTCCACATTTTGTTACGTTAAAGCCTTATTGTAAAATGGATTAAGTACAAATGTATACTCATCAATCTACACACAATATCCCATAATGACAAAGTGAAAACAGTTTTTATTTTTTATTATAGCAAATGTATAAAAAAACAGAACTGCCTTATTTACATAAGTATTCAGACCCTTTGCCATTAGACTCAAAATTTTGCTCAGGTGCATCCTGTTTCCATTGATTATCCTTGAGATTTTTCTAGAGCTTGATTGGAGTCCACCTGTGATAAATTCAATTGATTCAACATGATTTGGAAAGGCACAGACCTGTCTATATAAGGTCCCACAGTTGACAGTGCACGTCAGAGCAAAAACCAAGCCATGAGGAAGGAATTATCCGTAGAGCTCCAAGACAGGATTGTGGCGAGGCACAGATCTGGGGAAGAGTACCAAAACATTTCTGCAGCACTGAAGGTCCCCAAGAACACAGTGGCCTCCATCATTCTCAAATGGAAGAAGTTTGGAACCACCAAGACTCTTCCTTGAGCTGGCCGTCGGGCCAAACTGAGCAATCGGGTGAGAAGGGCCTTGGTCAGGGAGGTGACCAAGATCCCGATGGTCACTCTGACAAAGCGTCAGAGTTCCTCTGTGGAGATGGGAGAACCTTCTAGAAGGACAACCATATCTGGAGCACTCCACCAATCAGGCCTCTATGGTAGAGTGGCCAGACTCAAGTCACTCTTCAGTAAAAGGCACATGACAGCCGGCTTGGAGTTTGCCAAAAGGCACCTAAAGACTCTCAGACCATGAGAAATAAGATTCTCTGGTCTGAGGAAACCAAGATTGAACTCTTTGGCCTGAATGCCTAGCCTCACGTCTGGAGGAAACCTGGCACCATCCCTAGGGTGAAGCATGGTGGTGGCAGCATCATGCTGTGGGGATGTTTTTCAGCAGCTGGGACTGGGACAGAAGTCAGGATCGAAGGAAAGATGAACAGAGCAAAATACATAAAGATCCTTGATGAAAACCTACTCCAGGGTGCTCAGGACCTCAGACTGGGGCAAAGGTTCACCTTCCAACAAGACAACGAACCTAAGCACACAGCAGGGGTGGCTTCGGGACAAGCCTCTGAATGTCATTGAGTGGCCCAGCCAGAGCCTGGATTTGAACCCGATCGGACATCTCTAGAGAGACCTGAAAATAGCTGTGCAGCAACGCTTCCCATCCGACCTGACAGAGCTTGAAAAGATCTGTAGAGACGAATGGGAGAAACTCCCAAAATACAGGTGTGTCACGCTTGTAGCGTCATCCCCAAGAAAACCTGAGGCTTTGACCGCTACTAAAGGTGCTTCAACAAAGTACTGAGTAAAGGTTCTGAATACTTAAGTTAATTTGATATTTCCGTTTTTGCTTTGTCATTATGGGGTATTGTGTGTAAATTGATGAGGGGAAAAAACTATTGAATCAATGTTATATTAAGGCTGTAACGTAACAAAATGTGGAAAAAGTGAAGGAGTCCGAATGCACTATACATTAGGGACACCGTCCTAATTTTTAGTGTGCAACCCGTTTTGCCCTCAGAGCAGCCTCAATTTGTCGGGGAATGGACACTACAAGGTCTCAAAAGCATTACACAGGGATGCTGGCTCACGTGGAGCGTGAAAAACCCAGCAGTGTTGCAGTTCCACTCAAACCGGTGCGCCTGACATCTACTACCATACCCCACGCATACACAATCCATTTCTCAATTGTCTCACGCCGTAAAAATCCCCCCCTTCATCTACACTGATTGAAGTGGATTTAACAAGTGACACCAATAAGGGTTTATAGCTTTCACCTGGAGTCACATGGACCGTTTTTGTCATGGAAATATCTATATATATATATATAAAATAAAATGACCATTGAACTATTCCCAAGATACCAGACCGTCGCTTAGAAAACCATAAAGGGATGGTCACTGTAAGGTGAGAGAAACTCATAGCTCAGATACAGCACTGGACCATTCCCTTTAAGGCAGCGAGGTCACAGTATATTCTTCTCCATCATAATGTCAGTGGGTATGAGGTTTGGTGGTAGTGATAATCATCTGGAGTGAGCTGCCTACCCCAACCAATACCAACCAATTGGAAGAATAAAGGAACACATAGCTCAAATACTGCCATGTTGCAGTGGTGGGAAAAGTACTCAATTGCCATACTTGAGTAAAAGTAAAGATACCTTCATAGAAAATGACTCAAGTCCCCCAGTAAAATACTACTTGAGTAAAAGTCTTCAAGTATTTGGTTATAAATATACGCAAGTATCAAAAGTACATGGAATTGCTAAACTGTACTAAAGTATCAAACGTAAAATGTATGGAGTGAAGAGTACAATATTTTGGGGGGAATGTAGTGAAGTAAAAGTAAAAGTTGTCAAAAATATAAATAGTGAAGTAAAGTACAGATACCAGAAAAAACTACTTAAGTACTACTTTAAAGTAGTTTTACTTAAGTACTTCACACCACTGCCCTGTGGCATACAACCCTATGACTTAAAGTATCTGAGACCATTCCCTTTAAGACAGAGAGGTCACTGTATATTCTTGTCTGCTCTATTATCATGCCAGTGGGTATGAGGTGTGACTGTCATGGTAGTCACCTGGTGTGAGGGCTCTCCGCCATCACACTCCAGTCCTATTGACTTGTCAGGTAATTACAGCAGATTAAGTCCTCTACAGGAGAGCTGCGAGAGAAGGTCACAATTTTTTCTTTCCATGGCAACCTATTATCTCTCTCTCTCACTTTTCTCCTCACCATCTATCTCTCTCTCTCCCTACTCTCTTTCTTTCTTTCTTTCTTTCTTTCTTTCTTTCTTTCTTTCTTTCTTTCTTTCTTTCTTTCTTTCTTTCTTTCTTTCTTTCTTTCTCTTTCTTTTCTGCCTATTATCTCTCCCTCTCTCACTCCCTCTCACTCCCTCTCTCCCCACCTCTCTTTGAACTCTCACTACTCTCTTCTAGAATCCGTCTCATTGCCTCTGTCTCTTTCTCTACTCTCTTCTCTCCCCCCCACGCAATCCGGTAGTTATCTCCCTCCACGGTGACAGATGAGGCCCCTGTGTGACAGTGAGTGACATAGTGTCCTTGGGGTCCTAACGCATCGCCGTGTCAACCCATCACCGTGTGACGTGTTACCTTGACGACCGTCCTGGCTGTCATTGACTCCTGACGAGCCGTAATGATCGCGATGGTCATTTGGACACGGAAACGTCTTCCTGCGATCACATTGGTACATGGAAACACTCCATTTGATCTCATTGGCTGCTGTGTTAAAAGGGTCATTATAACAATGTAATGGAGGTCATTTAGGTTATTTTTATTAACTAAATGCCAATTCAAAAGGCATTTGTGATCCAGCCAGAAGCTTAGTTAAACGGTCTGGTGGTTAAATTGAAGATGACTGCCAATGGGTAGGCTACCAGTTAACAGTAGTTTTAAGAGCAAACCACACACTGGCCCTGGATCAGTTAGTAGAGTGGCGATTACAGGCCAGCGGCAGCGCAAAATATTTTTGGGGTACTGTATCTCAGATTGTTCTGTCGATTCTCACGTAGAAACTTCATAGGGAGGAAGGATGTTTAATATGGTTTTTACATTTGTATCACCATTTCTTTTCGAGAAAGTCATGATGAAATTGGTCATTTCAGGCCCTTTTTTTAGACCTATACATGCATCCTGTAAGACACGATGATCTGTGATACAGACGACTTCATGGTGTCATTATACTCCTTGTCGTGTTCTCTCCAGTATGTATGTCTAGACTCTGAAATACACATTCCCACAATCATTTATTCAACATAAAAATAAACGAATATCTCAAAACGACCCTTCTTGATTTAGCTTAGTTTTAGACATATTGTTCAAACACGTCAAATTTCCAGAGTGGGCTCTCTGGTACTTTTAATGATATGACCAATTTTATACATATTTATATTTCAATCATAGGCAATTAACCAATCACAGCTTTAGGATTGGTCAGTCGGCAAGTTCAATTTTCTTTTGAATCCATTTTCCCATTCATGCTGTTGGTGGTGCTCATAAAATTGATCATACCTTTAGAATTAGCAGAGAGCCCACTATGGAACTTGTATGTTGTTGTAGAGGGTAGCGTTTTAAACAAGATGTCTAACGTTGAATAACTGAATATGACGTTGTTGTTTTTTTTCAGAATCGAGACATGCTCCTTATGATAGAGCACACTGTAAAAGAGCAGAACTACACCATGGTGTCGTCTGTATCATGTACGGTTCACATATCATAGTGTCTTACAGGAGGCAGGTCGAAAAAGGGCCTAAAAAAGTCACTTTCTTCATGATTTTCCCCAAAATGGTTTGCGATACAAAAAGTAAAAAAAAAAAAAATTCGAACATTCCTCCCAATGAAGTTTCTATGTGAGAATTGCCAGAACAATCTGAGTCCTAAAAAAAAAAATGTGCTCGCGTGGAATCGCCCAAAGGCACAATGTGACCACGCAGCCCGCTGGTAATTACCTCACATATTAGAGGTCAAATCATTAACATGAGCATTCCACTAGGGAGTCTGAATACATTAGCTCAACAGTCAACTATAGGTCATCAACATGCTGTAGGGTCAGTTACAAGTCAATCCACTGTACTTGCTGCATCCCCGGCGAGACATCCACAATCAGGCAATTCCCTCAGAGTCAGCTACAGGTCAGTCCACTCCACGTACTGTAGCTCTTAGAGTTATAGCCTCATGTCGGTGTAGTTGTTATAACTCTACAATCTTAGAATAAAAAGTGCTATCTAGAACCTTAAAGGGTTCTTTGGCTGTACCCATAGGAGAACCCTTTGAAGAAACCTGGCCTTAATGGCCATGTACTCTTATAATCTCCACCCGGCACAGCCAAAAGAGGACTGGCCACCCCTCAGAGCCTGGTTCCTCTCTAGGTTTCTTCCTAGATTCCTGCCTTTCTAGGGAGTTTTTCCTAGCCACTGTGCTTCTACATCTGCATTGATTGCTGTTTAGGGTTTTAGGCTGGGTTTCTGTATAGCATTTTGTGACATCTGCTGATGTAAAAAGGGCTTTATAAATACATTTCTATTGAGCCAGCTACAGGCCCATCTACTTGTTATAGTCTACTTCCTATAGCTCTATTGAGCCAGTCAACCATAGCTTTGTCTCTGTGCTGATCCTCAGTGAACACAGTATTAGCATGAGCTCTCCCAGGGGGACCCTAGTGTTTCATACGGAGCTTCCTTGTTTGCGAGGGATATTGACATGCGCTGAAAGGTACCTGTAGAAAATCAGTGTCTTAGCCTTAGTGCTACAACAAGAAAGAGGATGAACAAGGCTCTGAGAGCTTAAAGGGGTTCATTAAAGTACACCCGTCTGCCCTCCTTGAAGATCAAATAACAGAAGAGCATTGGGCCAGTAAGTGAAAGGTCACTGGTTCAAATCCCCGAGCCGACTAGGTGAAAAATCTGTCGATGTGTCCTTGAGCAAGGCAATTAACCCTAATTGCTCCAGGGTCTCCTGTCAATAATGGCTGAGCCTTGGCTCTGACCCCACTCTCTGAGGGTGTCTCAGGGGGAGTGGGACATGCAAAAATGTCATTTCCAATTCACGTGTGAAATATGACAAACATAAGCACCCACCTAATTATTATGTATGTGAGTTAACATAGGATAGAAACAGTTGTTTATCCATAAAGCAAACAGTACTGTTACCACACTAAATGTATGTCCTTTCTCTCCAGGAGAAGATGAACAAAACCAAGTGAAACAGTATGAATAGCAACTATTTCAATTCTGTTTATATTAGGAGTCTAATTGACTGTGCACTGTGTGAATCAATACTTTCTCGAATACATTCTTCAAAACGTCTTCTTAATCGATTGTTGCCCTCGTCTTATGAATAACCCTACATTCTTCTTAAACGTAAACCTGAGTTGAAAATAAATGTCAGATTCAGTCAAATCGATCAGATTTGAAGATTCAGTAGCGGGTGAGCTAACAGGACCGTCTGTCTGTTCCTTCTCTTGGCTGGTACTATGTCACAGTGTATTGGGGTTCTCCACTTAGCATGGGGTGGCATGGCGTACATCCCTGTAGCACCATTACTCTCCCCAGCTTCAACCACCATCTTGAGTATATAGTGTCACCACACATCGTATTTCACCCCAGGTCTGAGAGTGGGTGAGGCTTGAAAGGAATATTCCTGTTAGTGTCTCTAACAGGGCTACTGAACAGAGTGTGTGTGTGTGTGTGTGTGTGTGTGTGTGTGTGTGTGTGTGTGTGTGTGTGTGTGTGTGTGTGTGTGTGTGTGTGTGTGTGTGTGTGTGTGTGTGTGTGTGTGTGTGTGTGTGTGTGTCAATAACAGTACGACTGTGACGTTGTGACTTGAGGGGTGTGTAGTTGGACTGTTCACATGTTAGAGGGTTAAAAGGGACATATTTCAGTGGGAGGCCAATCTGTGAAAGTTGAACACACACACACGCACACACACACCAACACCCACACATCTCAGGGCACAACGACCCAGTGCCACTGTTCAACAACACACCCTTAATGGGAGGACATGGTCCCTGCTACAAACTGTCCTTACTTCTCTGTGTGTGTTCCTCTCTTGATGGACAGACACACTGTTTACTTCACACTAGCACCCCTCTCCACCCCTCTCCTCTCCACCCCCTCCTCTCTACCCCTCTCCTCTCTACCCCTCTCCTCTCTACCCCTCTCCTCTCCACCCCTCTCCTCTCCACCCCTCTCCTCTCCACCCCTCTCTACCCCTCTCCTCTCCACCCCTCTCCTCTCCACCCCTCTCCTCTCCACCCTCTCCTCTCCACTTCTCTCCTCTCTACCCCTCTCATCTCCACCCTTCTCCTCTCCACCCCTCTCCTCTCCACCCCTCTCCTCTCTACCCCTCTCCTCTCTACCCCTCTCCGCTCTACCCCTCTCCGCTCTACCCCTCTCCTCTCTACCCCTCTCCTCTCTACCCCTCTCCTCTCCACCCCTCTCCTCTCCACCCCTCTCCTCTCTACCCCTCTCCTCTTCTCTCCACCCCTCTCCTCTCTACCCCTCTTTTCTCCACCCCTCTCCTCTCTACCCCTCTCCTCTCTAAACATCCCCTCTCCACCCCTCTCCTCTCCACCCTTCTCCTCTCCACCCCTCTCCTCTCTACCCCTCTCCTCTCCACCCCTCTCCTCTCCATCCCTCTCCTCTCTACCCCTCTCCTCTCTACCCCTCTCCTCTCCACCCCTCTCCTCTCTACCCCTCTCCTCTCTACCCCTCTCCTCTCCACCCCTCCCCCCTCTCCTCTCTACCCCTTTCCTCTCCTTCACTTCAGTGGGATGCTAAAAAGCACTCCCTCTCTGTTTCTTTTCATGTTGTGTCAGAGCCAAAGGACCCTTCAGCACTCAGTGGGCTGTTAAACGCAACATCATCTTTGTGCCGTGTTGTGAACACTGTGAAAAGCCTCTATGGGAGGACAATGGAGGCATCGCCTGATGTGGTGGTGGATTGTAAACCATGAGCTGTAAATGCTGGTAATTTCAGTTGTGTTGTGCAGATCGGTTGCCAGTGGGTCAGGTTGCTTTTTCTTGGATAGACTATAAACACCCATAGACCTTTAATATACACTAGCAAGCACAACAGAAACCCTGACTCTGTGTCCACGTCATCCTATAACACATACTGTGCACCAGGAGTTGTTCATTGTGAAGTCTCTCTGTCTCCCCCGCTGGCATGAAAAAAAGATACACAGTAAATAGAATATAGTGGAATATACTGTACTGTAGTTCCTCCTGTACTAGTTTGCTGTGTGTGTGTGTGTGTGTGTGTGTGTGTGTGTGTGTGTGTGTGTGTGTGTGTGTGTGTGTGTACAATCGTAGCCAGGCTCCCAATGTGACTCACCCAGCAGTGTCTCAGATCGAGGTGTGAGGTGTGCAGTTAGGGAGCAGGCAACAGGGTGAGGTGTTAGTGAGATTGGCCACAGGCTGTTTGCATATTCATGGGGTGAAGTACATGTCAGGCTTGACTAGAGATGACATAGTTGACACTTACAGGGAGATGAACTGGAGCAGAGCAACACACATCCCTGAATGTACCACATGTATACGTTCTAACACAGACACAGACAGGCATATGGACAAATGCATTCACACTCATCATACACTCATGTACTCCCAGTAGGTAGGTTTGCCAGTGTGTGTGTGTGTGTGTGTGTGTTTCCAGCAAATCTTCGCAGCCTGGTACATCTATTTTGGACGTATGGGATCCACCTCTCTCCCTCCCCTCCTCGCCACCTCTCCTCTCTCCCTCCCCTCCTCGCCACCTCTCCTCTCTCCCTCCCCTCCACCTCTCCTCTCTCCCCTCCTCGCCACCTCTCCTCTCTCCCCTCCTCACCACCTCTCCTCTCTCCCCTCCTCGCCAGCTCTCCTCTCCCCTCCCTGTTCCTCTCTATAGAGTTGAGCCCTGGTAGTCTGTTTGCTAGAGTCTGTGCAGCAGAGTGAACACAATGTTATATATTATAATCTCCATGCCGTTTACAGCAAAGCACTGATCTAAGGTCAGTTTTGGATGTTCCAGCACTAACAGGTATTAAGGTCAGGATTTGCTGAGAATGCTCTGATCCTAGAAGTGTGCCTACCAGCTGGCAACAGACGTCAGTTCAACGTCTAGTGTTGATTTACATGGTAAGTTTTCAACTAAGATGAATTCAAAGTAAAATTAACAAAACATTGTTTTTTAAAAAGTTGGCTGAAAAAAAGGCTGAATGCCCTCACGTTGATGACTTTCTGCAAATTCATTAGTTTCCGACGTGTAGTCAACATCATCAGATATACTTTAAAGTGAATATTATGTGGAAACAATGTATATTGAACCAGTGTTTGACGAGTGGGTAAAGCCTGCAATCTCCTCTCCGTCTCATCTCCATTTCCAAACTGGAATTGAATTAGATGTAATTAGATGCAGTTTAATTATCATAGCTATCATGGGGGATTTCTACTCATTAGTTGACGGAGTGAGAAAAAAAAGGATTGATTGCAAAAATGTGGACAGGAAGCCATCTTTCTCATGGGTTGCAGGTTTTCATACCACACTGGATCGGGCTTTGAGCCAATCCGAATAAGGTAAATAAGCATTGAAACAGGAAGTAGCAGTAATTGTAGAGTTGCACAAAACAGTAAAGCACCGAGGCCCCATAAATAATGTCATAGTGGGGTAAAAGAGTAAGTGGATATACAGTATACTCTAAGCAGCAGTATACTAGAACCTTAAAGGACTCTTCGGCTACCTGGACCCAAAAAAGGTTTCACTTGGAACCAAAAGGGTTCCCCTAAGAGTGTAGTGACGACGACATGAGAACAAGCAGTAATGCATGAAAATGTTCTCAAAGAACAAACCTAGCCTCGTTCGCCAGGCGTATAGTATACCTGTGAGATATACAAAGGCTGAAGACACGCAACTGTTAGTGTGAGACAAGTTTACAAAAAACGACAATTGCTTTCTCAGTTTCCCTCTTTCAGTTTCTCTGAAACGCCCATACCGCCCTGACGGTTTTCGTTTGGGGATACTCACTATTTGCGAGACAACAAAGTCTTAAAAACTCAATGCTGGGGGGGGGGGGAATAGAGAGGGAAAGATGGAGGGAGATAAGCGAGCTCTCAGTCTATTAGAGCAGACAACTTCTGTCACTTCCCCTTTGTGTCTGTCTCTCTTTCAAAGTGCACGCCAGAGAAGAAGGGCCGAGAGAGAAAGAGGACAGAGAGCGAGTGTATGTGTAGGGTACTAGCTGTATCTGTCTGGCTCCACTACACAGCTGTAATTAAAGCTTCTCCACCCTTCCTCTTCCTCCCTCCTCCTCTCTTCACCCCCCCCCCCTTTCCCCCATTTCTTTAGCAAATCCTCTCAGAACCCATTCTTTGATTTCTGCTTCTCTGAAGTTGCGCTGCTCAGTTTGGATCAGCACTCTCTCCCTCTCTCTCCTTTTCTCTCTCTGTTTTTCTCACACACACACACACACACACACACACACACACACACACACACACACACACACACACAGACACACACACACACACACACACACACACACACTCCCTTCCCCTCTCTCTCTTTCATCCTATGTCTTTCACCAGCAGTAGGGTAATTTCTGCACCGTGTCTTGTATGCTGTTGTGCATGATGTCAGACTCTGAAACTGAGTGGAGCCTTGAAGCCCACTCCTCCTCATACAACAGCCAGTCAGCGCTTGGGAAAAAGCCCAATTAGGGCCAGAAATGGGCACAGATAAAAAAAACAATGTGTGAATAGGGACCAAATGGCATAAAAAGATATGAAAGGGTAATGGGTTTGGCATGCACTGAATGGATGTTAATGGAAAAGGGGGAATAATAGGTACAGCAAGATCAAGAAGAGTATATATTTGATCTTTTCATCTATTTTAAAGGACCGTGAAATACACAAAGCAACCTGTTATTTGCATCTGCAGTCCCTGGGAAGGGTAATGTAGCAGTAGAAGCATTGTGAGTGACATTCAATGTCAACATGACTTTCTATGCTGTCAATGACAAGGACAACCTAAAGCTAGAGCGCCAATCCCAGCTACACACTGTGTGAGCAGAATGACTAAGGCTGCTGTAAGTCAAGCTCGGGCTGCAGGTATGAGAGCCTGGCACGAGGTGCAGCTACCTCTGTCAATGTCTTTACATTCAGACACACACACTGTCAGTGTCCCCGGTGGGCTGACAGTGTACTGTCCCCTGAAACATATCCTTGTGCATGTACTGGGGAAAGGTTTAACACTTGAGTAATTTAGCAACTTATAGTAGTGAGTGCGTACATTTTAGCACTTACTTGTACTGGCCCCCCCGTGAGAATCGAACCTACAACCTTGGGGTTGCAAGTGCCATGCTCTACCAGCTGAGCCAAACAGGACCAACAGCACACACATGTATATCCTTACAATAAGTCCCTAATGCCCATAGTCAAGTACGGCGCCTCCACTTGTCTTGGTGACTCCCTTATGTAAACATGTCTGTTCCTCAGCCTGCATTAGCTTGGCCGACTGCCATTTATTCACTGGGCTTAGTGGCTTTGTGGACAACTGAGACATAGGGCCTCAGGGGGCCACTTTCCACTACGAGGCAGGACCCTGGACGTCACTGTGTGTTAATGTGACAGGGCACTACGTTGCCCTGGGAGAGAGACGGGGAGAGTATTGGAGGAAAGTAGAGAGAGGGGATGGAGAGTGAGAGAGAGAGAGAGAGGGGATGGAGAGTGAGAGAGAGGGGATGGAGAGAGAGAGAGAGGGAGGATGGAGAGTGAGAGAGAGAGGGAGGATGGAGAGTGAGAGAGAGAGGGAGGATGGAGAGTGAGAGAGGGGGATGGAGAGTGAGAGAGGGGGGATGGAGAGTGAGAGCGAGGGGATGGAGAGTGAGAGAGAGGATAGAAAGTGAGAGAGGGGATGGAGAGTGAGAGAGAGGGGATGGAGAGTGAGAGAGAGAGGGGGGATGGAGAGAGAGAGGGGGGGATGGAGAGTGAGAGAGAGGGGATGGAGAGTGAGAGAGAGGGGATGGAGAGTGAGAGAGAGAGGGGGGATGGAGAGTGAGAGAGAGAGGGGGGATGGAGAGTGAGAGAGGGGGGATGGAGAGTGAGAGAGAGAGGGGGATGGAGAGAGAGAGCGAGGGGATGGAGAGTGAGAGAGAGGATAGAAAGTGAGAGAGGGGATGGAGAGTGAGAGAGAGAAGATGGAGAGTGAGAGAGGGGGGATGGAGAGTGAGAGAGAAGGGATGGGGAGTGAGAGAGAAGATGATGAGTGAGAGAGGTGGGATGGAGAGTGAGAGCGAGGGGATGGAGAGTGAGAGAGAGGATAGAAAGTGAGAGAGGGGATGGAGAGTGAGAGAGAGAGGGGGGATGGAGAGTGAGAGAGAGGATAGAAAGAGAGAGGGGATGGAGAGTGAGAGCGAGGGGATGGAGAGTGCGAGAGAGGATAGAAAGTGAGAGAGGGGATGGAGAGTGAGAGCGAGAGGATGGAGAGTGACAGAGAGGATAGAAAGTGAGAGAGGGGATGGAGAGTGAGAGCGAGGGGATGGAGAGTGAGAGAGAGGATAGAAAGTGAGAGAGGGGATGGAGAGTGAGAGCGAGAGGATGGAGAGTGACAGAGAGGATAGAAAGTGAGAGAGGGGATGGAGAGTGACAGAGAGGATAGAAAGTGACAGAGGGGATGGAGAGAGACAGAGAGGATAGAAAGTGAGAGAGGGGATGGAGAGTGACAGAGAGGATAGAAAGTGACAGAGGGGATGGAGAGTGACAGAGAGGATAGAAAGTGAGAGAGGGGATGGAGAGTGACAGAGAGGATAGAAAGTGAGAGAGGGGATGGAGAGTGACAGAGAGGATAGAAAGTGACAGAGGGGATGGAGAGTGATAGAGAGGATAGAAAGTGAGAGAGGGGATGGAGAGTGACAGAGAGGATAGAAAGTGACAGAGGGGATGGAGAGTGACAGAGAGGATAGAAAGTGAGAGAGGGGATGGAGAGTGACAGAGAGGATAGAAAGTGAGAGAGGGGATGGAGAGTGACAGAGAGGATAGAAAGTGACAGAGGGGATGGAGAGTGACAGAGAGGATAGAAAGTGAGAGAGGGGATGGAGAGTGACAGAGAGGATAGAAAGTGAGAGAGGGGATGGAGAGTGACCGGGGGTTTACCCTACCTTGAGAGAGCAGTTGGAGAGATAGATGGAGAGATAAAGGGAGAAAGTAAGAGAGACAAAGTAGAGATGGGGAAGTAGTACTCATAAAACACTGTGACATATAATGGTAACATGGCCAACCCCCTCATCCCCGCCTCGGCTAAAACCAGCTAAAACCACCGTTGGGCTATAATACGAAATCACATGGTACAACTGGACAAATTATGACAAAAGATAATGTTGTTCATTAGTTTTTTAACCTTGCATGGAGGGTCAGGGTTTTTCCTATCCTGCTCAGATCATTTCTTCTTCATAAGCTTAAAGGTTATTAAACTTGTCATTTGATTTTTCTATGAGAGAGAGAAAGACCATATTTTCTGACTGGATATTTTGCTTTGCTTTGGTGGAATTATCTGCTCTGTAGACTACATTCCTCTCTTGCATTCTGTATAAACATATTTATTGAAATAGGCTTTAGCAAGCAGGAATAGGAAAATTGCTCGGATTGTCAATCGAGAGATGTAGAGCTTACTGCTAATGACACTGTGGGCTGTGAAATAGAAAACAAAAACATAATCTCATCTCTCTTTGGAGAGAAAAACCAGTAGAGAGAGGCTTGGAGAGTGGAGAATAGCTACTCAACCAGACTTCTCGTCTCTCAATGCTCTCTCGCTCTTTCTGCCTTCTCCATTTCTTTCTCCTCTCTCTTTTTCCTTCTCCTCTGTTTTCCCTCCTGCTTTCTCTCTGCCTTCCCTCTCTCTCCCCATCTCCATCTCTCACCCTTTCTCGCTCTCTTTCTGTTCTCTCTACCTTTCTTATCTAATAGCCTCTCTTGTTCTCTCTCTCTCTCTCTCTCACTTATTCTCTCACTCACTCAGCCCTCAGCAGATATATTAGCAGCTGCCCGCCCCCAGTCTGCACTAAAAGGCAGAGCCAGGTGCATGATGGTTGATGGCCCACTTCATTGGCCTGGCACCATTCATTCATCCTGTTATTTACTCCTGACATTCAGGTACTGAAGCGAGCAACTGGTGAAACAGCAGCGGGGACACATGGGGCAAGATACCTACGCTGAGCCAAAATGGACACCTGGTGTGGTGAAACCGCAGGAGATCGCGGTGAAACACCAGGTGGTCGTGGGGGGCTATAAAATGTTCACCCAAATTGGTGAAACCACAAGGGGTCACGGTGGATAAATAAACGTGATGAGCCAAAATGGACGCCTGAACTGGTGAAAATGCAGGGAGTTAGACATTCACACTTATTCATATACAACAGTACTGTGTGCTAGCAGACTGCCAACCAGATTGCTACCGGGTGAAGTGGAGATCTTTGCTGAGCTCGAACCGAGAAGTACAATTCCCGAGCCACCAAACTTCACCGCCTTTGCTATAACCACCAGAATATTAAAGTAGTTGATGTTTTGTTCCTAGCATGAAGTCACAGTGGGAGGCATTGTTAAAAAATGTCAATAAACACAGCAGTTGCTACTAAACAGAATACTTCCACAGTGCATGTGATACTTTGCCTTCAACAGCACAGCATTCTCCTCCGTACACAGTAACAATGTGAACTGAATGTGCAGATCATTGTGTAAGAATGGCAAGTTGCAACTGCAAATGGCTGGGAGTCACTGTACTGTACAACCATGAAAATCAGTTCAACTTGGAATAAACATTTCAAAAACAAAATGTTAGCCTGGTTAGCTGCAGTATACAACAAAAGAGGCAGAATCAACTATGTGAGAAAAGCAAGCCGTGCGTACCATTGAGTAACTACAAGGACAGGCCTTACAATGGCCAGAAATACAGCTAGCTATACACAGCAATGGAGGCTGCTGAGGGGAGGACGCCTCATAATAATGTCTGGGATGGAGCTAATGGGATGGAATCAAACACATACCATTCCACCATTCCACATATTCCACTCCAGCAAATACCATGGGCCCGTCCTCCCTAATTAAGGTGTCACCAACCCCCTGTGATAAACAGTGTATATGATTGTCATTACAAGACATGCCTTACCATGACAGTGCTAGATAGTGTGTTTAGCTGGAGTAAGACACATTTGATATCTACTCCCGTCTCCTCGCCTCTCTAACACACTGAGGGTAATCTGTATGAGGTCCCTTTGGGGCAGTCAGGGCCGGCTCTCACCCAGTCTAATCTCACAGCCATGTCGGCTCCAATGAGCTCGCGTCCGGGGCAGAGGAACCGCAGTAGCAGGCGGCACTTGCTTAATCACATTACCTGAGATGGGACTGGCTGATGATACATGTCGTATTCGTTCTTAGGATGTAGTGATGGGTTGTGCATTCACTCTATCGGTCCCTTTGATCAAATAGCTTACCCGTGATGACAGCACAAGCGAGTCAGAAGATTTCATCACCAGAAGATTTCATCACAGATAAAGGAGTCGATTTTGTATTTTATTCAATCACGCTTGCACACATGCAAATGCATGCACATACTTACACGTACATGCATTCGTACCATCTCTTGTGCACACACAGTCACATAGTAAGCGCACACTGCACTGCTTCTTGACACACTGCTCGCTTAACCCGGAAGCTAGCTGCACCAATGTGTCGGAGGAAACACCGTACAACTGGCGACCATGTATGCGCTCAGCCTGCCACAGGAGTCGCTAGAGCGCGATGAGACAAGGACATCCCGGCCAGCCAAACCTTCCCCTAACCCAGACGATGCTGGGCCAAATGTGCACCGCCTCATGGGTCACGGCCCGGCTGCGACACAGCCTGAGATCGCAGCCAAGTCTGTAGCGACGCCTCAAGTACTGTGATGCATTGCCTTAGACTGCTGCGCCACTCTGGAGGCCAAGTCTGGAATAACTTGTCCATGTTTCTACTTCGATTAAATGTTGGGCATTTCCTTATTTCCTTAATTGTTTAACTTGTTTCAAACATTTCGGGTAGCCTTCCACAAGCTTCCCACAACCAGTTGGGTGAATTTTGGCCCATTCCTCCTGACAGAGCTGGTGTAACTGATTCAGGTTTGTAGACCACCTTGCTTGCACACGCTTTCTCAGTTCTGCCCACACATTTTCTATAGGATTGAGGTCAGGGCTTTGTGATGGCCACTCCAATACCTTGACTTTGTTGTCCTTAAGCCATTTTGCCACAACTTTGGAAGTATGGTCATTGTCCATTTGGAAAACCCATTTGCGACCAATCTTTAACTGATGTCCTGAGATGTTGCTTCAATATATCCACATAATTTTCCTGCCTCATGATGCCATCTATTTTGTGAAGTGCACCAGTCCTTCCTGCACAAAGCACCCCCACAACATGATGCTGCCACCCCCGTGCTTCACGGTTGGGATGGTGTTCTTCGGCTTGCAAGCATCCATCTTTTTCCTCCAAAGATAACAATGGTCATTATGGCCAAACAGTTTTATTTTTGTTTCATCAGAACAGAGGACATTTCTCCGTAAAGTACGATCTTTGTCCACATGGGCAGTTGCAAACTGTAGTCTGGCTTTTTTATGGTGGTTTTGGAGCAGTGGCTTCTTCCTTGCTGAGTGCCCTTTCAGGTTATGTTGATATGGGACTCGTTTTACTGTGGATATAGATACTTTTGTACATGTTTCCTCCAGCATCTTCACAAGGTCCTTTGCTGTTGTTCTGGGATTGATTTGCACTTTTCGCACCAAAGTACGTTCATCTCTAGGAGTCAGAATGCGTCTCCTTCCTGAGCAGTTTGACGGCTGTGTGGTCCCATGGGTTTTATACTTGCGTACTATTGTTTGTACAGATGAACGTGGTACCTTCAGTCGTTTGGAAATTGCTCCCAAGGATGAACCAGACTTGTGGAGATCTACAATTTTCTTCTAAGGTCTTGGCTGATTTCTTTTGATTTTCCCATGATGTCAAGCAAAGAGGCACTGAGTTTGAAGGTAGGCCTTGAAATACATCCATAAGTGCACCTCCAATTGACTCAAATTATGTAAATTAGCCTATCAGAAGCTTCTAAAGCCATGACATCCTTTTCTGGAATCCAAGCTGTTTAAGGCACAGTCAACTTGGTGTTTGTAAACTTCTGTTCTACTGGAATTGTGATACAGTGAATTATAAGTGAAATAATCTGTCTGTAAACATTTGTTGGAAAAGTGGCTTGTGTCATGCACAAAGTAGATGTCCTAACCGACTTGCCAAAACTATAGTTTGTTAACAAGAAATTTGCGGAGTGGTTGAAAAGTGTATGTAAACTTCCCGACGTCAACTGTATATTATACATTGTTTTCTTGGGTTTAGAACTTTATTTTTGTGTCTAGTTAGTGCAATTTATTTAAATGTGCCTTGCTAACTTCAGTAGCTAGCTAGCTACCAGCGTGAGACTGCATTTTTCTCCGCCAGAATGGTAGAATGGCCAACGCTGCCGAACATGTTGTGGACTTTTTGTTGAAGAACCCCTTTCATTCTTTTGGGTACACGGAAAATGTGAGAATTAAAAACTAGGGCCTGTCATCAGTTTCATGAAGAAGGATGAAAAGGTGAGAGCGTTCATTACCAACTGGTATCAAATGTGTAGATGGTTAACAGGTTAACAGGCATGTTAAGATTCTTTACAAGCTGAACATCTTTTCTGGGATGTTAAAAACAATTCCGAATGATTTGATAGCTTCCATCGCGTCATAAACATAAATGTTATTTTAAAGGGAGAGGTTGACGCAGCACATTTTTTCCCGTGTGCGCAAGTAGGCTTTCTTTAGCGGTATTTATTTAGCAAAGATGATAACATGTAATTACTCCTGACAGACACACTCATGACATAGATGTTGCCGCAGCCTAGGCTACACCTAAATATTAGAAATATGACATGCTGTATGGGATGAAAACGAGACGACCTTTCCGTCTGATCAACTGCAGGCTACTAATAAGAGCAGCTGCATACAGCCTATGATCCCTGTCCATCTGGTCAGGGTGAACTAATTGGTAACGTTATGTATTTATAGTCCATTTGTGTGTCAGGAGAAAATGTGAACGTGATCAAATTGAGATTATATTCAAAATTGGGCTGGCTAGGCTGCCTATACGTTTTTCATCCAAAATGATTACCTGGACTGAATCAATCGACATAGTGATGGCAGATGAGAGTCATTTTTTTAAATATGGCCTACAGTTGCATAGGCCTGCATGATGCAAACATTGCGTAAAACAAGCTCAGCCCTGTGAGTTCTGTTGTCTATCAGTTGTTGTCTGTGTCTGGGTCGAGGAAATCCCCCTCCTAATCTAGTCTAAATATAATGTATATGAACAAATATAAGGTAGCTGCAGTTTGAAAGGGTTCGTCTCACCCGTGCCAGGAGTTTAATTATTATTATTTTTAAACCATGTGACTTGATTAGGAATAAATGGTCCCATCATAGCCCATATAAAACCTTTTTACAACTGATTAATCACTGTCATACCTTATAGGATCCAGAGTTTTCGCAGTTAGGTTAACATATAAGGAAAAACTCCAGGCCCCAGGAGGTAAAAATCGCCCCACCGCGCTGGGACCTATGGTGTCACCAGTCCACCTGTCTAGTTATCGTCAGGAATGAGGATGATCAGGCCTTTATTCAGGAACGTTTCTGGGCTACTTTGATGTGTCAAGTGGGCGAGATGCGCAGTCTGTGTTTAGACTGTATGCATTTTGAGATGTCTGAGTTTAAACTTCAAAGAGAAACTACGATGGAGCAACTGTAATGGAATGTATCTGCTATTTGTATTTACAGCTAAGTCCACTCCACTACCATTGTCAACTTTCTCCTGACATGAACTAAAGCCATGACGTCTCATGTGCCCGCTCATCTACTGGCACATTGAATGTTTCCCCTCCAAGCACTGTGAGTACCCCTATCAATTTTCTCTCATTACTGTATGTAGAGTCAATCACATACACAAATCACATTATTACAGATCAAAGATTATATTCCTTGCTTGGACTAACTCATTCTCAGCTCTTTTGTCTAACTGTATAGTGTCTTGTGTTATTGTTTCGTCTTCCCAGTAAAATCCTGTCCTGCATTGGACACGCCTCTGAACATCTCAACTTATGCCTCATGCCCTCATTCAATCACTGCTGTCATCTTTTTCCAACACTGTGTAAGTAGCCCTCTCATTCCCATTCCCCATAATATTGTATAATAAATGTCTTGATTAAATGCTTTGGGTTAAAATAATTTGTCTTTGACGATTTCTGAAACACACTTTGTGGTCTCCGTGTGGTCCGCGCCTATACCGTGGGTCTCCCATCCTCCTCAGTTGTTCAAGCTACCAGCCTCCACTGACATAGGCCTAGTTATTGGCAGCACCAACTGTCTGTTCAACTTGTGGCGGATCTTTCGAGCGTTACCAGGCTTCCTTCTGTTTGGAGTCATCATGAATATTCCAACTGAAATAACCTTTGAAAATGGATATGGGAAAATGTATTTGTTCAAAGCCTAAGCCTGACAAATACTTATAAATATGACAAATATTTATATTTTGAATAATGCAAAGGATTTCATAATGCATACGTCGCCTGAGCAGAACTGCTTATCTAGACAAGGGGAAAAGGGATTCGCAGCAGGACGCATTTCAATATGGATCTGAAACACACATCAGTACTCAGAAATTCAATTATCTACATAGAACATAAGTAGGCCTACTCATGATGTGTAGTTAAGTATTTTAGAGTGACAGCTGACGGAGTTCTAATTAATTCATCATCTCATGTAATGTAACAGTGTTGGGAGCTGGAGGCAAGGATCATACATTTTTTTTTACAATCACTTTGGCATCAATTTCAGAACCTTAATGTCATTTTTTCAAAGCTCAAGGCACAAAACTCACAGCCGATGATCAAAATGCACATGTTTCAAAACTCTTAACACTTTTTCCAATTGCTTGGATGCAATACACATGAAGCTAAGATCATTTGTTCATTGAACTAAAATCACCTGTTCAAAACGGCACAACTTAACATCAAAGTATTACCATTTCAAAATGCAATTCACACATTACATCTGAGATGACTGTCTATTCATTTCATTACAATGATCTAACTATCAAGCTCTCCTTGTAACCTTCCTTGGTGAGCTAAATCAGGTCTGTAGAGCTTATGGCGTGACCTATGTCATTGTGTGGGATAATGTCAGCTTCCACCATGCTCAAATGGTGCAAGCATGGTTTCAGGCCCAACCACAATTTACCACCCTTTACTTACCCTCATACTCTCCTTTCCTTAACCCGATTGAGGATTTTATCTCCACATGGAGGTGGACGGTATGTGATAGGCGCCCTCACGAACAAGCCGCCCTTCTCCAGGCCATGGATGATGCATGCAATGACATCACGGCAGACCAGTGTCAGGCCTGGATTCGCCCGAAGATTCTTCCCAAGATGTTTGGCTAATGTAAATCCATTGTGATGTGGATGAGAACCTGTGGCCAAATCCACAAGACAGTTTTGATGGAAATATAGAAGTACAGTAATCAATCCTTTGTTGTAGCTTTTTACAGTAAACCAGGTGAGGAACAATTGACGTTTTACTGTAGTTTTTTTCTTTTTTTGTAGCTAATTATTTTTGCTTTGATTCAAAGAAACCTATGTTGTGATTTTATTTCATTTCATCAATACATTTCAGGTTTTGTTCAATGATTCCACTGTGTCTGTAGTATTGTCTCTAATAGTCCCTTTACAGTGATGTATTTACGTGTAGTACCATAATGAAACATGTATAACATATTTTGTACTACAATATTTAATGATTGTACGAACAACTATACAGTGAAACTATCTGTATCTTGTGTGGGTGATCTAAATGAATGTTCCTATGGTATTTCATGATAAATGAGTTATTTGAACCAATGATTCTGCAAGTGCAAGGTTTCTTTGAAGATATGAAGGCCCAATGCAATGTTTTGAACATTGGACAGCCTGCGTTACACGTGATGACCGTTCTGAGTTTTGTGTCTAGAGTTTTGAAAAATGACCACAAGGTTCTGAAAATAGTGCCAAAGTGATTGTAAAAAACTGTAAGGTCCCATGTGTCTGTGCTGTGGTGTGTCGGGGTTCAGCTGTTCCTAGTGCCCAATGCTGTGAGGTGAAGAGAAAGAGTGTGTTTGTGTACGTGTGTGTGTGTGTGTGTGTGTGTGTGTGTGTGTGTGTGTGTGTGTGTGTGTGTGTGTGTGTGTGTGTGTTTACACGGGTAATCAAGATGGCGTAGCAGTCAGACGTCTTTGTCTTGTCTCGTGTGTATATATATTTTTTATATATTTTTCTTCGCATTTAAAAAAAATATTTTTCCTCAACTTCAAAATACTCTCCTGCAACCTGCCTCACCCAATGTGGCGTGGATCTGTTATTTTTTCTAAAGTATTTCTATTTACCTCCGAACTGGAATACCTCAACAGAAGCTAGCTAACTAGCTACCAGCTATCAGCTATCAGTCAGCTAACCACTGCTAGCGGTCATTAGCTAACCTTTAGCTCGGAAAGCTCTCGCCAGTTCGTACAACGCATTTCAAACCAGTGCATACCGGACCAATTTTTCTCTCCATATCACAGGATTCCTACCGCAAACTCTGAACCTTTTAATCTGGATCATGGCAGCTAGCTAACCGCAACCCAGGTTGACTACTCCTGGCTAAGGTTTACATCCCGGAGCAAGCACCAACCAACCTGGAGCCAGCCCATGCTAGACCCATCTCCCGGCTAGAGATCCTGGGCTACTCCTGAAGCCCACTCCTCAGCTACAATATCCAGACCTCTTCTACTGCTGGTACGGGGCACTGACCCCGCCGATCCTTCACTACTGGAATACCAACATAATCTGCCCGAGGATACCAACAGGCCCCTCAGGCGCGACATCCCCGGAAGGCCCATTCTGCTAACCGTGGCCTGCTAGCTATCTATAGCATATTGGACTGTTAGCTGATCCATCGGCCAGTTTCTTGGACCACTATACCCATTTTGCCAATTGGACTTAGATCCCTCTGCTTCTTGGAACCATACTAATTTAACGACTGGTCTATTGACTTCACCGCACGAGGAGGCAAAAACAGACTTTCCCCCATCATGACGTCCCTCTAAGGCCCTTATACTAGCTTGCTAGCCCCCGCCTGCAAACTGCTAGCTTGCTAGCCCCGGCATGCTAACTGTCTGAATCACCGTGTCCCCAGCCAGCCCAACCACTCACCATACGATAACTTGGCTACGCATGCCTCTCCATAATGTCAATATGCCTTGTCCCAAACTGTCCTGGTTAGTGATTACTGTCATATTTCACTGTAGAGCCTTTAGCCCTGCTCAATATGCCTTAACCAATCATGTTGTTCCACCTCCCACATGTGCATCACATCACCTGGTTTAAACGTCTCTAGAGACTATATCTCGCTCATCATTACTCAATGCCTAGGTTTACCTCCAATGTACTCACATCCTACCATACCTTTGTCTGTGCATTATGCATTGAATTTATGCTATCACTACCGATAAATCCACAATAATTGAGAATTTCAAGTAGCATTTTTCTACGGCCGGCTATGCTTTACACCTGGCTACCCCTACCCCGTTCAACAGCCCAGCTCTCCTCACAGGAACTCGGCCAAATCTCCCCCACTTCTCCTTCACCCAAATCTAGATAGCTGATGTTCTGAAAGAGCTGCAAAATCTGGACCCCTACAAATCAGCCGGGCTAGACCCTCTCTTTATAAAATAATCTGCCGAAATTATTGCAACCCCTATTACTACCCGGTTCAACCTCTTTTTCATAATCGTCTGATATTCCCATAGATTGGAAAGCTGCCGCGGTTATCCCCCTCTTCAAAGGGGGAGACGCTCTAGACCCAAACTGCTACAGACCTATATCTATTCTACCCTGTCTTTCTAAGGTCTTTGAAAGCAAAGTCAACAGATTACCGACCATTTCAAATCTCACCGTACCTTCTCCGCTTTGCAATCTGGTTTCAGAGCTGGTCATGGGTGCACCTCAGCCTCGCTCAAGGTCCTAAACGATATCATAACCGCCATCGATAAGAGACATTACTGTGCAGCCGTCTTCATCGACCTGGCTAAGGCTTTCGACTCTGTCAATCACAACATTCTTATTGGCAGACTCAACAGCCTTGGTTTCTCAAATGAATGCCTCGCTTGGTTCACCAACTACTTCTCAGGTGGAGTTCAGTATGTCAAATCGGAGGGCCTGTTGTCCGGACCTCTGGAAGTCTCTATGGGGGTGCCACAGGGTTCAATTCTTGGGCCGACTCTCTTCTCTGTATACATCAATGATGTCGCTCTCGCTGCTGGTGATTCTTTGATTCACCTCTACGCAGGCAACACCATTCTGTATACCTCTGGCCCTTCGTTGGACAACTAACCTACAGATGAGCTTCAATGCCATACAATTCTCCTTCCGTGGCCTCCAACTGCTCTTAAATGCAAGTAAAAGTAAATGCATGCTCTTCAACCGATCGCTGCCCGCACCTGCCCGCCCATCCAGCATCACTACTCCGATTCTGACTTAGAATATGTGGACAACTACAAATACCTAGGTGTCTGGTTAGACTGTAAACTCTCCTTCCAGACTCACATCAAACATCTCCAATCCAAAATTAAATCTAGAATCGGCTTCTTATTTTGCAACAAAGCATCCTTCACTCATGCTGCCAAACATACCCTCGTAAAACTGACCATCCTACTGATCCTCGACTTCGGCGATGTCATTTACAAAATAGCCTCCAACACTCTACTCAACAAATTGGATGCAGTCTATCACAGTGCCATCTGTTTTGTCACCTGTTGTGGAAAATTGCAAGATTATGTTATAATGCTTGTATTACATTATAATCATATTACATCAATATTACATATATTGTAATAATATTACATCTATAATAATAGTAGTGTGTGTGTGTTCCACTGAGGATGGGCCTCTATGAGATAGCACTGACAGAGGAGATTTAAGATGTCTTTGGGTAATAAAGCCTAAAGAGCATTCCAGATAACATGAGCTAATGGTTCTGTTCTATGCCGTATTAGGGAGAGACGGTTCCCTTTTGGAGTGAGGGGGCCAGACACTGGTCTTTACAATGATAACTGTTGACACAGCAGTAACTGTCTGCTATGTTTTATAGACATCTTTCATACAAATCTTAACCTTTGTGAACTGTTCCTAAGATCTGTGGTTCATCAGTGTAAGTTGAGAGGGGTGTATCTTGGCTATAAAAGATCTTTGTACTTTTCTGTTGGTACTTTTCAATGGTTCATTAGAGAGCGCATCATTGAAAGTCAAAAAAGGCTATTGCAAAGCTCTTATTATTAAAGATGTAATTTAAGTATAACTCTGACTGGTGTGTAGTTTGTAACGCTGCTCATTTGGTAAAGCAGAAAAATGCCACCACACACCAAAGCCCCATATACTACCCACCACTGTGACTTGTATGCTCTCATTGGCTGGCCCTCGCTTCATACTCGTCGCCAAACCCACTGGCTCCAGGTTATCTACAAGTCTCTGCTAGGTAAAGCCCCGCATTATCTCAGCTCACTGGTCACCATAGCAGCACCCACCCGTTGCACGTGCTCCAGCAGGTATATCTCACTGGTCACCCCCAAAGCCAATTCTTCCTTTGGCCGCCTCTCCTTCCAGTTCTCTGCTGCCAATGACTGGAACGAACCGCAAAAATCTCTGAAGCTGGAGACTCTTACCTCCCTCACTAGCTTTAAGCACCAGCTGTCAGAGCAGCTCACAGATCACTGCACCTGTACATAGCTCATCTGTAAATAGCCCATCCAATCTACCTCATCCCCATACTGTATTTATTTATTTTGCTCCTTTCCACCCCAGTATCTCAACTTGCACATTCATCTTCTGCACATCCTTCCATTCCAGTGTTTAATTATATTGTAATTAATTTGCCTCCATAGTCTATTTATTGCCTTACCTCTTTTATCCTACCTCATTTGCACATGCTGTATATAGATTTTTCTACTGTATTATTGATTGTATGTTTGTTTATTCCATGTCGAACTGCTTTGCTTTATCTTGGCCAGGTCGCAGTTGCAAATGAGAACTTGTTCTCAACTAGCCTACCTGGTTAAATAAAGGTGAAATAAAACATACTGTTTGTATCTAGAGTTGAACAGATTCAACATGAGAAAGTTCAACCAACCACCTCAGTCTCCTCCAACTCCTACTCCACCAAGCCACTGAGACTACTGCTGATGTGAACGACTTCATTGACTCCTCTGAGCCACAGACTGCTGCTGATGTGAACAACTCCATTGACTCCTCTGAGCCACAGACTACTGCTGATGTGAACAACTCCATTGACTCCTCTGAGCCACAGACTGCTGCTGATGTGAACAACTCCATTGACTCCCATTAGGAACATTAAACAAATCAGTCAGAGGGAAGAATAAAGAAGCCAACCCAACACAATCCATCAGATGACGAACGAGTTCTACTGAACCAGGCCTCGGCCGTGTCTCAAATGGAACTCTATTCCCTATATAGTGCACCACTTTTGACTGGGGCCCATAGGGCTCTATATAGGGAATAGGGTGCCACTTGGGATACACCCTGGAGATCACCACAGTAAATAATGTGTATATGAAACATGCACTAAGTACTGTAGCTCTAACATTGCCCTGAGTATGAAACAAGTATGCAAATGTATGAAAAAGTATGAAAAAGTATGCACTCACTACGGTAAGTCGCTCTGGATAAGAGCATCTGCTAAATGACTCAAATGTAAAAAAAATAAATAAATGTAAGCTAACCTGGCTACTCTATATCTCTCTATAATCTGTACTACACCATCATCATCAGAAAACACTTAGATATTTAGACAGTGGTGAAAAAACAATCTGAGCTGCTGTCCAAACAAATGGTTTCCATTTAAATACAGTCAACATGTTTCTTTCATAAGGGATTAGGAACATGGTTTACAGCAGCAGTTACGCGAATGTGTTCTGTGTCTTTAATCTGCATAGTTACATTGCACAGCCATATACACTGAGTGTACAAAACATTAAAGAACACCTGCTCTTTCCATGACAGACTGACCAGGTGAAAGCTATGATCCCTTATTGATGTCTCTTGTTAAATCCACTTCAATCAGTGTAGATGAAGGGGAGGAGACAGGTTAAAGAACGATTTTTAAGCCTTGAGATAATTGAGGCATGGATTGTGTGTGTGGGTGCCATTCAGGGGGTGACTGGGAAAGACACAACATGTAATGATTTTTGATCAGGGTATGGTAGTACTGTAGGTGCCAGATGTAACAGTATAACTTTAGACCGTCCCCTCGCCCATACCCGGGCGCGAACCAGGGACCCTCTGCACACATCAACAACAGTCACCCACGAAGCATCGTTACCCATCACTCCACAAAAGCCGCGGCCCTTGCAGAGCAAGGGGAACTACTACTTCAAGGTCTCAGAGCAAGTGATGTCACCGATTGAAACGCTATTTAGCGCGCACCACCACTAACTAAGCTAGCCGTTTCACATCCGCTACACAGGCATGCCGGTTTAGGTCAAGAACTGCAATGCTGCTGTGTTTTTCACGCTCAACAGTTTCCCGTGTGTATTAAGAATGGTCCACCACCCAAAGGACATACAGCCAACATTTTGATTTGATTTAACCTTTATTTAACAAATCAAGTCAGTTAAGAACAAATTCTTATTGATGGCCTACACCAGCCAAACTCTAACCCGGAAGACACTGGGCCAATTGTGCGCCGCCCTATGGGACTTGTGATACAGCATGGAATCGAACCAGGGTATGTAGTGATGCCTCTAGGGGGGAGGTGCAACTCAATATTAGAAAGGGGTTCTTAATGTTTGGTGTGCTCAGTGTAAATGATTGTTATGTACGGTGTCCATGTTAGGACAACCTCACTTTGTCCTAATATGGACACCATATCCTATGGATGGATGTTATACCGTGGCATGTTTTGAAACCTCATGTTTTGTCCTAATGGGACCTTTTAGAGTAAGAGGGCCACTTTAAAGTATGTGAAGGCTCCCACGTCCAAACCCAAGACTTGTGCTCTAAGGCCCACAATGTAGTCAACATAGAGACACAGCATTGGATGAACCAATAAGAATGTATTTTTCCAATAACTTCGCATTATCACAGATTCTTACCTTGCAGACCATTTTGATTGATATGCGATGTGACCATGGCACAATAAGGACTTTTTACTCTACTGTGTGTGTGTGTGTTTCTGTGTGTGTGTGTATGTATTCTACAGCAACAGTGCTATTATGTTCATGATTATGTTATTTCATGCTGTTCCGTATCAGAAAATTGTTTGTACAGCATAGCACGTTGGTAGTGTGAAGTCAAAATATGTCTGTGTCAAAACACTCTTAAACTTAAAGTCCTAAACCCAAAATGAAGGGGGGGATCAATTCTTAATGTTGATCTCTCTCATTAATTACACAAGGGCCAACAAAAGACAAGACCATATGGCTCTCATTTCAGGCATTCCCATTGCTCATTCCGAAACTCACACTGCCCATAAGAAGAGAGGACTCCTCTTGAAGCATCAATGAAAGTGGACCTGGCAATTACTGATCATTAAATCAAATCAAATGTTATTTGTCATCTGCTTCGCTGTCACGTTCTGACCTTTATTTCCTTTGTTTTGTATTTATTTAGTATGGTCAGGGCGTGAGTTGGGGTGGGCAGTTTATGTTTTTTTTTCTATGATTTGGGGATTTGTAGGTTTCGGCCTGGTATGGTTCTCAATCAGAGGCAGGTGTCATTAGTTGTCTCTGATTGAGAATCATACTTAGGTAGCCTGGGTTTCACTGTTTGTTTGTGGGTGTTTGTTTCCGTGTCTGTGTTTTTCACCACACAGTACTGTTTTGGGTTTCGTTCGTTCCACGTTTATTGTTTTTTGTATTCAGGTGTTCATGTGTAGTATTTCTTATTAAAAGAACCATGGACACTTACCACGCCGCATATTGGTCCTCCGATCCTTCTCGCCTCTCCTCTTCGGAAGAAGAGGAGGAAATCCCTTACATTCGTAAAACAACAGGTGTAGACTAAAAGGGAAATGCTTACTTATGGGTCATTTTCCAACAATGCAGAATTAAAGATATAGATTTTTTTTTTAAAATGGAAATAGTGACCCGAGGAATAAATAAATACACAGTGAAGAGTAAAAATGGCTAAATACAGGAAGTACCAGGTAATAACAAATCTAATTTTATTTGTCACATGCGCCGAATACAACACCTTACAGTGAAATGCTTACTTACAAGCCCTTAACCAGCAATACAGTTTTTTTTAAATACCTGAAAAAAACTAAAAAAAGTAACAAATAATTAAAGAGCAGCATTAAAACAGCAATAGCGAGGCTCCCTGTATAACATGACTACAGGGAGTACCGGGGGTACGAGGTAATTGAGGTAGATATGTACATATAGGTAGGTTTAAAGTGACTAGGCAACAGGATAGATAATAGACAGTAGCAGCAGCTATGTGGGGAGTGTGAAAGTGTGTGTGTTGCATCAGTATGCATTTGTGCGCGTGTTGTGTGTGTGTGTGTGTGTGTGTGTGTGTGTGTGTGTGTGTGTGTGTGTGTGTGTGTGTGTGTGTGTGTGTGTGTTGGGGTGTCAGTATAAGTATGTGTGAGTGTGTGGGTAGAATCCAGTGTGTGTGCACAGTGTCAGTGCCAGAGAGTAAAAAAGGGTCAATGCAGGTAGTCTGGGTAGCCATTTGATTAGATATTTAGCAGTCTTGTTTATCAGTCTTTTAGCTTGAGGGTATAAGTTGTTCAGGGTTCTGTTAGTTCCAGACTTGGTGCACTGGTACCGCTTGCCGTGCGGTAACAGAGTCTATGACTTGGGTGGCTGGAGTCTGAACATTTTCAGGGCCTTCCTCTGACACCGCCTGGTATACAGGTCCTGGATGGCAGGGAGCTCGGCTCCAGTGATGTGCTGGGCCATACTCACCACCCTCTAGGTAGTACCTTGTGATCGGGTGCCTTGCAGTTGCCGTACCAAGCGGTGATGCAGCCAGTAGATCTTTTGAGGATCTGAGGGCCCATGCCAAATATTTTCAACCTCCTAGGGGGAAGAGGCGCTGTCGTGCCCCCTTCACAACTGTGTGGGTGGACCATGTCCATGTTCATCCATGATCAGCTCTGTTGTCTTGCTGATGTTAATCATGTTCCAGAGGGGAGATGTGGTGTGTTGTGGAGGCTAGGAGATGATAAGAGCTCGGCATTAGGGGGCTGTTATGGTTGTGAGTGACAACTCCATCACAGTGAGACGTTGTAAACACTGGAGGCAACAGCGAGGCGCATTAAGGCGTTATCACGCCGCCGTGAGAAATGCAAAACATGACAGCTAATATTGGCGGTGCCTGCGATGAGAGGTGGCAGCGCCGATTGTTGGCAGCTGGGGTGTGTGTGTGTGTGTGAGAGAGAGAGAGAGAGAGAGAGAGAGAGAGAGAGCAAGAGAGAGACAGAGAGAGAGATAAATGGAGGGTGTGTGTTTGTGCTCGCTCAATTCCCAACAATTGAGAGAAAAGCTTCACAGGAGCTCAGTGACAGTCTCTGCTGGCAAACGCTACAACTGGGGCCTTGAAACACATCTCACACTCAAGTCAACCTGTCTAACTGCTCCGCGAGGCTCAGAGAGACTCATCTTTCCTTCTATTCACAGCTCTGTTTTTCTGTTGTTCTTTTGAATTTCTTTTCACGTTGGAATCAGCTGTCAGGGCTGGCTTTGGTTGTCTGTACATCCTCCAGGGTGATAAAAGACTCAACGCAAATTAACAGAGACAGACAGACAGACAGACAGACAGACAGACAGACAGACAGACAGACAGACAGACAGACAGACAGAGAGAGAGAGAGAACTGGAGCGCTGGAGCCTACCCTCTTCTCTAGTTTTTTTCCCATTCGCTCCACTAAATTCAACATCCTTGACTGTCCATCCAGTGACATAACTCTGACAGTGTGTATACTGAGGGATGAGTTTCTATGAAATGAGAGGGGGAGCGAGATAGAGAGATGTGAAAGAGATTAAGAAAGAGGTATGAAGGATGGAAAGGGAAGAGACAGCAGAGAGGTGATTGAGTGCGAGATGTGGAGGTGGAAGGACGCTGAAGGCGAGAGAGAGAGGGAGAGAGAGGTGTAAATCTTCTTCCAGCTTGAATATGGTGCATTAAATATGACATGGGAAATGAGGGCAGGGAGAGAAGAGATAGAGGAGTCACAGCTCCAGTAGTCGTTGCCTGGATCATGTCCTTTCTCTCCCAGTGCTTCCCTGAGGGGCACCCATGTCATATCCTGTCCTCCTTAGCGCCAGCTTCCTGAAATAGCACTGGAGAGTACTGGGCGAAGCCTTCCAGCAGTGTACTACTGTATGAATGAGCACTGCTTGCTAGTCTCCCAGAGACTAAGCCTACATACTGTGAATATATCAGGCGCTAACATCTTAGCATACTGTATATCATGTGCTAACATCTTAGCATACTGTATATCATGTGCTAACATCTTAGCATACTGTATATCATGTGCTAACATCTTAGCATACTGTATATCATGCGCTAACATCTTAGCATACTGTATATCATGCACTAACATCTTAGCATACTGTGTAGCAGGCACTAACAATTAGTATGTCTGCCAGTCCCTAGCATTGCAGCGTTAGCATCCTCCTATCTACTACTGTATATGAGCGCTGCTTGGATTGTCTCCTGGATACTAAGTCTACGCATTGTGCGTGCTGTATATCAGGCACTTACATCTTAGAGTTAGCATCTTACTATCTGCTACTGTATATGAGAGCTGCTTAGATGTTTCCCAGTAACTAGGCCCAGGCCCGGTCCTGGCTGTTCTACCACCCTAGACCCCAAACATTGCCGCTCTCCTCCCCCGCAAAACTAAAATAGTGTAGTTTACACTGTCGGCACCGGCAATGGCATTTTTTGAATGCCCATCCATGTGTTAGGCACAGTGAGAAACGCAGGGATATTATCTTTTTGGCTATGATGCGGCTTGTTAAAAAAAAGTATGAATACAAACTTGAAATCACTGATTATCATGATTATCAGTTGTGAGTAGCCTGATTGTCCATTTCAATGGAGAGTTCGGCAAAACAGTGAGTGGTGGCAGAGGCTAAATGAGAGGGTTGCGTTTGACACTGCCTCTCGCTAAGGGGGAGCATTCTAACCCCTGAAACTTAGAGCCTCCTTTGTTTGGGAGCCGGCTATGCCACTTTTAAGATAGCGGGGCCTGGTTAGAGCGTTGGGCCAGTATCCGAAAGTTTGCAGGATCAAATCCCCAAGCCGACAAAGTAAAAAACTTTTGTTCTGCCCATGAACAAGGTAGTTAACCCTACTGTTCCCCAGTAGGCCGTCATTGTAAATAAGAATGTGTTCTTAACTGGCTTGCCTAGATAAATAAATTTTACATTTTAAAAAGTACAAAATATCTGTGTCAAATAAATGAATTCCTCTTGCCTCAGAGCGATCATTACTGTCTCTTTCAAACAAAGGCAGGGAGCATTCTTCCGGCTGCGAGGGCCCGCGGTGAACAATCTTCGACACCGACAGCACAGTGAAAGATAACAAAGGGGAAAAAGTAATAATGAATACCTCAGCAGTGCTAGCAGCTGTAGCTGTTCGTCTCACAATTAGTATTCAGTCTCACTCCAGGCAATTGATTAATGTATTCATCTCAGAGGGAACGAGAGAAGAAGAGGAGAGGGGTGAACAACTAATCTGAGTTATGCCTCGGTAGGTAAGCTCCTGGACTTTATCAGCCCGGGCCAGTAACGACAACCAAGAATGGATGTTTTTTCCCTACTTTTCTCAAAAACACGATACAGTGTAGTGTCGGTAGCTTCCCACCGACAGCCATCAGAGAAATCTGAAGACTACTAATGTATCAGTGGTAAGCCCTGTAGTGAATACTACGGGGTGTCAGGACTGGGGGGAGGGGGGAATAACCGGCTTAGGGGGAGAAGCGATGAGCTAGCAACCTATGGCCAAAGCTGGATGTGCTTTGTGCAGTTGACAAGGTAATTGAGGCGGCTATGGCGTTGCAGTCACCTTGCTGGTACGGAACGAATATGAGAGAAGGTTTTGCATGGAAATTCCTCATTAAGCGCGAGAGGGGAATAGTGCTTATGCCACAGGAGTATAGGCCTGTTGAGCGAGGACATATTTTTCCCCCTTAAGATGCACCTTCTGGCACTGTGGATGGGCTGCGGTTTCAGGGAAACCGGGCAAATGGGGGGCAAATGTTGGCAAGCTGGTGATTGCAAAGGGAGGCAATAGGTTTACTGTAGTTATGCGGCGAGGGCTTGGTGTACATGTCGAGGCAGAAGTGTTCAAGTGAAGTGCGGAACACTTTGCTCTTGGCAGAGCGCAATGACTTTCCTGAGGCTACATCACAAATGTCCACCGAACCGGTGAGTAACAGTTCACAGGATGCAGACATCTGCAGAGTCTGGAAAACTCTAGGCTATCTCCATGATCTATATTACACGGTGCAATCAGACACATACTATGTTGCCCGTGGATCTGCACATTACAAATATAATTAGTATTCAACCAAATGCCTCCAGAGTCTCCATCCAATCTACTTTATTACAATTCACCTGCATACACTCCATGCCAGCTAAACTGGCCTGAGGCAAAGCAGGAAGTGCTGCCGATGCTGCTGCTCTCCCCGTGTGATTGTACTTCCTGCGGAGGCTATAGCACGAGATTGTCATGCGAGATTTGCTCGACACACGCTGATGAGGAAAGGCGCTTAGGGGGGAGGGGGGGGGGGGGATAGGCGCTCGCACTGATAAACAACATGTACGAAAAATGTAGAGAGCACGGAGGGCGAGGGGGAATCGGGGGCAAACGTTGCGTGCCAATCACCACCTCGCCAAGAGAAGAGGGTGGCTTTCAAATGGCCTCACGTTTCTAGTGTACTAACGATGACTGTAGTTCCTGATGAAAGGCTAGAGCTTCTATACCTGCCTTCATCACAACTGCATTCTCAAAAGGTACAGCACCACTTTCTCGGCCTTCGACTCTCTCTTTGTGCAGTGTGGATGACCAATGATAATGGTTACTGCTAATGGACCACAGTCTTCACATGTTAATGCAGCACCTTTTCACTTCTCCATTAACAGCAATCTCCCCATCTATTGGTCAGGTACACAATGTGTCATCCCCTTGTCCCACAAGACAAGTCAATTGCTGTGAGCCCTATCATAACAACGACACTATGTGCCGTCATTACAATGACTCTTTAGTTATTGTAATGATAGCACACAGTAGACTCTTTAGTTAAACAGCTCTGGTTCTGGCTGGTACTGGGACCCGCTCCATCTCCTTAGCCACGTAGGGAGCTATTACATTAATCTGTCGAGACAGAGTCTGCCTCCCAGACGGCACCCTATTCCCTATATAGCCCACTACTTTTGACCAGAGCCGCATATGCCCTGGACAAAAGTAGTGCACTAAATAGGGAATAGGGTGCAATTTGGGATGCAAACAGGAACTCAGGGAGGAGGGCTGTAGCTCTTTGTCCCACTAGGGAGACAATAAACACTGAGTGAGCTAGCTCTTAGACAAATATAGTACTGAAAGTGAAACATGGCGGTTTGGGGCATAAGAGACTGTCGCCTTGTTATCACTGTAAACTGCAGGGCTGAAATGGGTTTTATGGGGAACTGCCTTTGATCCAGTCGTCTCCAAACAGTATCTTACTTATATTCATGAAATATTCCTCTTTCTTATTCTTCCTCCTCTCCCTCTGTCATTTGCGTCTAATTACTTTGTTTTCTTTATGCAGAAATTCATTTTAAATGCAGATCTCTGTTATACCTCCTACTTCCTCTCAATTCATCCCTCTAACAGTCTACAGTAATTCCTCCATTCTCTATCCCTCCTCCATTCTCTATCCCTCCTCCGTTCTCTATCCCTCCTCCGTTCTCTATCCCTCCTCCGTTCTCTATCCCTCCTCCGTTCTCTATCCCACCTCCATTCTCTATCCCACCTCCATTCTCTATCCCTCATCCATTCTCTATCCCACCTCCGTTCTCTATCCCTCATCCGTTCTCTATCCCTCCTCCATTCTCTATCCCTCCTCCGTTCTCTATCCCTCATCCGTTCTGTATCCCACCTCCATTCTCTATCCCACCTCCATTCTCTATCCCACCTCCATTCTCTATCCCACCTCCATTCTCTATCCCTCCTCCATTCTCTATCCCACCTCCGTTCTCTATCCCTCCTCCGTTCTCTATCCCTCCTCCATTTTCTATCCCTCCACCATTCTCTATCCCTCCTCCATTCTCTATCCCTCCTCCATTCTCTATCCCACCTCCATTCTCTATCCCACCTCCATTCTCTATCCCACCTCCATTCTCTATCCCACCTCCATTCTCTCGTTTCCTCATTCACTTGATTATTTTCTCTGTCTGTAACACGCAGGGCTTGTTGACTCAGTGCGTCTAACACGCAGGGCGGGTTGACTCAGTGCGTCTAACACGCAGGGCGGGTTGACTCAGTGCATCTGTAACACGCGGGGCTGGTTGACTCAGTGCGTCTAGCATGCGGGGCTGGAGAGAGAGCGGATTTCAGCAGAGCCCAGTGAGGCAAGGCAAGTGAAAGCTGATAATCCATGGAAGCGAGAGGAGAAGAGGAGACTCTGTCGGTGTAACAAGGGAATAGGAATTCTACTTATATACCCCCACATTGAGAACATGTGACATCAGTGCTGCGCTGGTAACAAAGCTCTCCTGTCGTTTGAGTGGGTAAGTATCTGTGTACAACAATGGACTATCAGCATATATGAGGATATACTCGAGGTACTGTACTATGTGTACTATGTACTATGTGAACACAAAAGCTTATTTTGGACTGAGCACACTTCCACCCTCACCTCTGGTGTTCTAGAGAATAGCGCCTTGTTACCGCTCTTCCTGAGGGGATTCAAGGTGACAGACTAATGCTAGTCACACTCTGTAATAGTATTTTTGTAGAAAGATTTGGAAGCTCCGATGTATTGGACTAGCACTTTTCTTTCGCCTTGAATCCCCTCAGGAAGAGCGGTAAGAAGGCGCTATTCTCTAGAACACCAGAGGTTAGGGTGGAAGTGTGCTCAGTCAAAATAAGCTTTGAGGTCTTTGTGTGTGTGTGTGTGTGTGTGTGTGTGTGTGTGTGTGTGTCCGTGTCTTAGCTAGACCAGTGGTTCTGCAAGTGGTGCTCGTCGTCAGAATGAAAGGGCCACTTGTTTCCAGGGCTGACTTAGAGAGAGCAGATGGAACCAGCTCTCCCATCTCTCTCTTCTCCATCTTGTCCCACATTGCTGCTGTCGCCCCATTCATTTTCTGCCAATTCATCTGACACCCACACACACAAACTCCTGTGGTAAACTTCTAGGTTGGACACTCGGCAGCGCTTAATGAGCTCAGTCCAGATGTCTCTCCAGGCAAAAGCGCATGAGTGGTTAATTAATCAAGTGTGCTCTCACTCTCACACACACACACACACACACACACACACACACACACACACACACACACACACACACACACACACACACACACACACACACACACACACACCTCAACACTACAACATCCTCTCTCAGAGTTAGAAGGGCTTTACATCAGATTATCCTCCCTTATGAGTTGTTCATCCTCGGCTAAAGGACCTAAATCGCCTCTTGTTTTTTACTCAGGCAGTGGCGGGACAGCTGCTCGCCAGAGAGGACCCATCCCTGACTTCACAGTTCACACCTCGTAGAGTAGGAGACGGTGGCACAGCTCTTTCCCGTCCCGTCATTGGCCTGCAGTCCTCAGTCAAGGTCATGTGACATCTGCAGTCGGTCAATGTGATAATGAGATTTCTGTGGTGAGATATTAAGCGGCAGTATGCAGCTTTCAGAGCCTCAGCCCCTCACAACAGCCTTCAGAAGACACTTACCAGACCCCTGATGAATCGCCAGGGTTACTGCACATACGACAAGTGCTGATGTGAGTGAGTCTTCCTTCGATGCTGCAGAGTGTATGCAGACCAATGCTCGCTTAGAAGTGATGCAGTACACCGCACTGCACTCATACAGGGATATGTTTCTTTTGTGTGCAGTGCCACAGGGTAGGAGTAATGGTGTTTCTGTGTGACCTACAGTAACACCACACCCACAGCTCCCTCTGACTAGACAACCCTCAATAGACAAACCCCACAGCTCCCTCTGACTAGACAACCCTCAATAGACAAACCCCACAGCTCCCTCTGACTAGACAACCCCTAATAGACAAACCCCACAGCTCCCTCTGACTAGACAACCCCTAATAGACAAACCCCACAGCTCCCTCTGACTAGACAACCCCTAATAGACAAACCCCACAGCTCCCACTGACTAGACAACCCCTAATAGACAAACCCCACAGCTCCCACTGACTAGACAACCCTCAATAGACAAACCCCACAGCTCCCACTGACTAGACAACCCTCAATAGACAAACCCCACAGCTCCCTCTGACTAGACAACCCCTAATAGACAAACCCCACAGCTCCCTCTGACTAGACAACCCTCAATAGACAAACCCCACAGCTCCCTCTGACTAGACAACCCCTAATAGACAAACCCCACAGCTCCCTCTGACTAGACAACCCCTAATAGACAAACCCCACAGCTCCCTCTGACTAGACAACCCTCAATAGACAAACCCCACAGCTCCCTCTGACTAGACAACCCTCAATACACAAATCCCACAGCTCCCTCTGACTAGACAACCCTCAATAGACAAATCCCACAGCTCCCTCTGACTAGACAACCCTCAATAGACAAACCCCACAGCTCCCTCTGACTAGACAACCCCTAATAGACAAACCCCACAGCTCCCACTGACTAGACAACCCTCAATAGACAAACCCCACAGCTCCCACTGACTAGACAACCCTCAATAGACAAACCCCACAGCTCCCTCTGACTAGACAACCCCTAATATACAAACCCCACAGCTCCCTCTGACTAGACAACCCCTAATAGACAAACCCCACAGCTCCCTCTGACTAGACAACCCCTAATATACAAACCCCACAGCTCCCTCTGACTAGACAACCCTCAATAGACAAACTCCACAGCTCCCACTGACTAGACAACCCTCAATAGACAAACCCGACAGCTCCCACTGACTAGACAACCCTCAATAGACAAACCCCACAGCTCCCACTGACTAGACAACCCCTAATAGACAAACCCCACAGCTCCCTCTGACTAGACAACCCCTAATAGACAAACCCCACAGCTCCCTCTGACTAGACAACCCTCAATAGACAAACCCCACAGCTCCCTCTGACTAGACAACCCCTAATAGACAAACCCCACAGCTCCCTCTGACTAGACAACCCCTAATAGACAAACCCCACAGGTCCCTCTGACTAGACAACCCCTAATATACAAACCCCACAGCTCCCACTGACTAGACAACCCCTAATAGACAAACCCCACAGCTCCCACTGACTAGACAACCCCTAATAGACAAACCCCACAGCTCCCTCTGACTAGACAACCCTCAATAGACAAACCCCACAGCTCCCTCTGACTAGACAACCCCTAATAGACAAACCCCACAGCTCCCTCTGACTAGACAACCCTCAATAGACAAATCCCACAGCTCCCTCTGACTAGACAACCCTCAATAGACAAACCCCACAGCTCCCTCTGACTAGACAACCCCTAATAGACAAACCCCACAGCTCCTTCTGACTAGACAACCCCTAATAGACAAACCCCACAGCTCCCACTGACTAGACAACCCCTAATAGACAAACCCCACAGCTCCCTCTGACTAGACAACCCTCAATAGACAAACCCCACAGCTCCTTCTGACTAGACAACCCCTAATAGACAAACCCCACAGCTCCCTCTGACTAGACAACCCTCAATAGACAAACCCCACAGCTCCCTCTGACTAGACAACCCCTAATAGACAAAACCCACAGCTCCTTCTGACTAGACAACCCCTAATAGACAAACCCCACAGCTCCCTCTGACTAGACAACCCCTAATAGACAAACCCCACAGCTCCTTCTGACTAGACAACCCCTAATAGACAAACCCCACAGCTCCCTCTGACTAGACAACCCTCAATAGACAAATCCCACAGCTCCCTCTGACTAGACAACCCTCAATAGACAAACCCCACAGCTCCCTCTGACTAGACAACCCTCAATAGACAAACCCCACAGCTCCCTCTGACTAGACAACCCTCAATATACAAACCCCACAGCTCCCTCTGACTAGACAACCCCTAATAGACAAACCCCACAGCTCCCTCTGACTAGACAACCCATAATAGACAAACCCCACAGCTCCCTCTGACTAGACAACCCTCAATAGACAAACCCCACAGCTCCCTCTGACTAGACAACCCTCAATAGACAAATCCCACAGCTCCCTCTGACTAGACAACCCTCAATAGACAAACCCCACAGCTCCCACTGACTAGACAACCCCTAATAGACAAACCCCACAGCTCCCACTGACTAGACAACCCCTAATATACAAACCCCACAGCTCCCTCTGACTAGACAACCCTCAATAGACAAACCCCATAGCTCCCTCTGACTAGACAACCCTCAATAGACAAACCCCACAGCTCCCTCTGACTAGACAACCCTCAATAGACAAACCCCACAGCTCCCTCTGACTAGACAACCCTCAATAGACAAACCCCACAGCTCCCTCTGACTAGACAACCCCTAATATACAAACCCCACAGCTCCCTCTGACTAGACAACCCTCAATAGACAAACCCCACAGCTCCCACTGACTAGACAACCCCTAATAGACAAACCCCACAGCTCCCTCTGACTAGACAACCCCTAATAGACAAACCCCACAGCTCCCTCTGACTAGACAACCCCTAATAGACAAACCCCACAACTCCCTCTGACTAGACAACCCCTAATAGACAAACCCCACAGATCCCTCTGACTAGACAACCCCTAATAGACAAACCCCACAGCTCCCTCTGACTAGACAACCCTCAATAGACAAACCCCACAGCTCCCTCTGACTAGACAACCCCTAATAGACAAACCCCACAGCTCCCTCTGACTAGACAACCCCTAATAGACAAACCCCACAGTTCCCTCTAACTAGACAACCCTCAATAGACAAACCCCACAGCTCCCTCTGACTAGACAACCCTCAATAGACAAACCCCACAGCTCCCACTGACTAGACAACCCCTAATAGACAAACCCCACAGCTCCCACTGACTAGACAACCCCTAATATACAAACCCCACAGCTCCCTCTGACTAGACAACCCTCAATAGACAAACCCCACAGCTCCCTCTGACTAGACAACCCTCAATAGACAAACCCCACAGCTCCCTCTGACTAGACAACCCTCAATAGACAAACCACACAGCTCCGTCTGACTAGACAACCCTCAATAGACAAACCCCACAGCTCCCTCTGACTAGACAACCCCTAATATACAAACCCCACAGCTCCCTCTGACTAGACAACCCCTAATATACAAACCCCACAGCTCCCTCTGACTAGACAACCCCTAATAGACAAACCCCACAGCTCCCTCTGACTAGACAACCCCTAATATACAAACCCCACAGCTCCCTCTGACTAGACAACCCTCAATAGACAAACTCCACAGCTCCCACTGACTAGACAACCCTCAATAGACAAACCCGACAGCTCCCACTGACTAGACAACCCTCAATAGACAAACCCCACAGCTCCCACTGACTAGACAACCCCTAATAGACAAACCCCACAGCTCCCTCTGACTAGACAACCCCTAATAGACAAACCCCACAGCTCCCTCTGACTAGACAACCCTCAATAGACAAACCCCACAGCTCCCTCTGACTAGACAACCCCTAATAGACAAACCCCACAGCTCCCTCTGACTAGACAACCCCTAATAGACAAACCCCACAGGTCCCTCTGACTAGACAACCCCTAATATACAAACCCCACAGCTCCCACTGACTAGACAACCCCTAATAGACAAACCCCACAGCTCCCACTGACTAGACAACCCCTAATAGACAAACCCCACAGCTCCCTCTGACTAGACAACCCTCAATAGACAAACCCCACAGCTCCCTCTGACTAGACAACCCCTAATAGACAAACCCCACAGCTCCCTCTGACTAGACAACCCTCAATAGACAAATCCCACAGCTCCCTCTGACTAGACAACCCTCAATAGACAAACCCCACAGCTCCCTCTGACTAGACAACCCCTAATAGACAAACCCCACAGCTCCTTCTGACTAGACAACCCCTAATAGACAAACCCCACAGCTCCCACTGACTAGACAACCCCTAATAGACAAACCCCACAGCTCCCTCTGACTAGACAACCCTCAATAGACAAACCCCACAGCTCCTTCTGACTAGACAACCCCTAATAGACAAACCCCACAGCTCCCTCTGACTAGACAACCCTCAATAGACAAACCCCACAGCTCCCTCTGACTAGACAACCCCTAATAGACAAAACCCACAGCTCCTTCTGACTAGACAACCCCTAATAGACAAACCCCACAGCTCCCTCTGACTAGACAACCCCTAATAGACAAACCCCACAGCTCCTTCTGACTAGACAACCCCTAATAGACAAACCCCACAGCTCCCTCTGACTAGACAACCCTCAATAGACAAATCCCACAGCTCCCTCTGACTAGACAACCCTCAATAGACAAACCCCACAGCTCCCTCTGACTAGACAACCCTCAATAGACAAACCCCACAGCTCCCTCTGACTAGACAACCCTCAATAGACAAACCCCACAGCTCCCTCTGACTAGACAACCCCTAATAGACAAACCCCACAGCTCCCTCTGACTAGACAACCCATAATAGACAAACCCCACAGCTCCCTCTGACTAGACAACCCTCAATAGACAAACCCCACAGCTCCCTCTGACTAGACAACCCTCAATAGACAAATCCCACAGCTCCCTCTGACTAGACAACCCTCAATAGACAAACCCCACAGCTCCCACTGACTAGACAACCCCTAATAGACAAACCCCACAGCTCCCACTGACTAGACAACCCCTAATATACAAACCCCACAGCTCCCTCTGACTAGACAACCCTCAATAGACAAACCCCATAGCTCCCTCTGACTAGACAACCCTCAATAGACAAACCCCACAGCTCCCTCTGACTAGACAACCCTCAATAGACAAACCCCACAGCTCCCTCTGACTAGACAACCCTCAATAGACAAACCCCACAGCTCCCTCTGACTAGACAACCCCTAATATACAAACCCCACAGCTCCCTCTGACTAGACAACCCTCAATAGACAAACCCCACAGCTCCCACTGACTAGACAACCCCTAATAGACAAACCCCACAGCTCCCTCTGACTAGACAACCCCTAATAGACAAACCCCACAGCTCCCTCTGACTAGACAACCCCTAATAGACAAACCCCACAACTCCCTCTGACTAGACAACCCCTAATAGACAAACCCCACAGATCCCTCTGACTAGACAACCCCTAATAGACAAACCCCACAGCTCCCTCTGACTAGACAACCCTCAATAGACAAACCCCACAGCTCCCTCTGACTAGACAACCCCTAATAGACAAACCCCACAGCTCCCTCTGACTAGACAACCCCTAATAGACAAACCCCACAGTTCCCTCTGACTAGACAACCCTCAATAGACAAACCCCACAGCTCCCTCTGACTAGACAACCCTCAATAGACAAACCCCACAGCTCCCACTGACTAGACAACCCCTAATAGACAAACCCCACAGCTCCCACTGACTAGACAACCCCTAATATACAAACCCCACAGCTCCCTCTGACTAGACAACCCTCAATAGACAAACCCCACAGCTCCCTCTGACTAGACAACCCTCAATAGACAAACCCCACAGCTCCCTCTGACTAGACAACCCTCAATAGACAAACCCCACAGCTCCCTCTGACTAGATAACCCTCAATAGACAAACCCCACAGCTCCCTCTGACTAGACAACCCCTAATATACAAACCCCACAGCTCCCTCTGACTAGACAACCCCTAATAGACAAACCCCACAGCTCCCTCTGACTAGACAACCCCTAATAGACAAACCCCACAGCTCCCTCTGACTAGACAACCCCTAATAGACAAACCCCACAACTCCCTCTGACTAGACAACCCCTAATAGACAAACCCCACAGATCCCTCTGACTAGACAACCCCTAATAGACAAACCCCACAGCTCCCTCTGACTAGACAACCCTCAATAGACAAACCCCACAGCTCCCTCTGACTAGACAACCCCTAATAGACAAACCCCACAGCTCCCTCTGACTAGACAACCCCTAATAGACAAACCCCACAGTTCCCTCTGACTAGACAACCCTCAATAGACAAACCCCACAGCTCCCTCTGACTAGACAACCCTCAATAGACAAACCCCACAGCTCCCTCTGACTAGACAACCCCTAATAGACAAACCCCACAGCTCCCTCTGACTAGACAACCCTCAATAGACAAACCCCACAGCTCCCTCTGACTAGACAACCCTCAATAGACAAACCCCACAGCTCCCACTGACTAGACAACCCTCAATAGACAAACCCCACAGCACCCTCTGACTAGACAACCCCTAATAGACAAACCCCACAGCTCCCTCTGACTAGACAACCCTCAATAGACAAACCCCACAGCTCCCTCTGACTAGACAACCCCTAATAGACAAACCCCACAGCTCCCACTGACTAGACAACCCCTAATATACAAACCCCACAGCTCCCTCTGACTAGACAACCCTCAATAGACAAACCCCACAGCTCCCTCTGACTAGACAACCCCTAATAGACAAACCCCACAGCTCCCTCTGACTAGACAACCCTCAATAGACAAACCCCACAGCTCCCACTGACTAGACAACCCTCAATAGACAAACCCCACAGCTCCCACTGACTAGACAACCCCTAATATACAAACCCCACAGCTCCCTCTGACTAGACAACCCTCAATAGACAAACCCCACAGCTCCCTCTGACTAGACAACCCCTAATAGACAAACCCCACAGCTCCCACTGACTAGACAACCCCTAATATACAAACCCCACAGCTCCCTCTGACTAGACAACCCTCAATAGACAAACCCCACAGCTCCCTCTGACTAGACAACCCCTAATAGACAAACCCCACAGCTCCCACTGACTAGACAACCCCTAATATACAAACCCCACAGCTCCCTCTGACTAGACAACCCTCAATAGACAAACCCCACAGCTCCCTCTGACTAGACAACCCTCAATAGACAAACCCCACAGCTCCCACTGACTAGACAACCCCTAATAGACAAACCCCACAGCTCCCTCTGACTAGACAACCCTCAATAGACAAACCCCACAGCTCCCTCTGACTAGACAACCCCTAATATACAAACCCCACAGCTCCCTCTGACTAGACAACCCTCAATAGACAAACCCCACAGCTCCCACTGACTAGACAACCCTCAATAGACAAACCCCACAGCTCCCTCTGACTAGACAACCCCTAATATACAAACCTCACAACTCCCTCTGACTAGACAACTCTCAATAGACAAACCCCACAGCTCCCACTGACTAGACAACCCTCAATAGACAAACCCCACAGCTCCCTCTGACTAGACAACCCTCAATAGACAAACCCCACAGCTCCCTCTGACTAGACAACCCTCAATAGACAAACCCCACAGCTCCCACTGACTAGACAACCCCTAATAGACAAACCCCACAGCTCCCTCTGACTAGACAACCCCTAATATACAAACCCCACAACTCCCTCTGACTAGACAACCCCTAATATACAAACCCCACAGCTCCCTCTGACTAGACAACCCCTAATATACAAACCCCACAACTCCCTCTGACTAGACAACCCTCAATAGACAAACCCCACAGCTCCCTCTGACTAGACAACCCTCAATAGACAAACCCCACAGCTCCCTCTGACTAGACAACCCTCAATAGACAAATCCCACAGCTCCCACTGACTAGACAACCCCTAATAGACAAACCCCACAGCTCCCTCTGACTAGACAACCCCTAATATACAAACCCCACAACTCCCTCTGCCTAGACAACCCCTAATATACAAACCCCACAGCTCCCTCTGACTAGACAACCCCTAATATACAAACCCCACAAGTCCCTCTGACTAGACAACCCTCAATAGACAAACCCCACAGCTGCCTCTGACTAGACAACCCTCAATAGACAAACCCCACAGCTCCCTCTGACTAGACAACCCTCAATAGACAAACCCCACAGCTCCCTCTGACTAGACAACCCTCAATAGACAAAGCCCACAGCTCCCTCTGACTAGACAACCCCTAATAGACAAACCCCACAACTCCCTCTGACTAGACAACCCCTAATAGACAAACCCCACAGCTCCCTCTGACTAGACAACCCTCAATAGACAAACCCCACAGCTCCCTCTGACTAGACAACCCCTAATAGACAAACCCCACAACTCCCTCTGACTAGACAACCCCTAATAGACAAACCCCACAGCTCCCTCTGACTAGACAACCCTCAATAGACAAACCCTGCAGCTCCCTCTGACTAGACAACCCCTAATAGACAAACCCCACAGCTCCCTCTGACTAGACAACCCCTAATAGACAAACCCCACAGCTCCCACTGACTAGACAACCCTCAATAGACAAACCCCACAGCTCCCACTGACTAGACAACCCCTAATAGACAAACCCCACAGCTCCCTCTGACTAGACAACCCCTAATAGACAAACCCCACAGCTCCCTCTGACTAGACAACCCCTAATAGACAAACCCCACAGCTCCCTCTGACTAGACAACCCCTAATATACAAACCCCACAGCTCCCTCTGACTAGACAACCCCTAATAGACAAACCCCACAGCTCCCTCTGACTAGACAACCCCTAATAGACAAACCCCACAGCTCCCTCTGACTAGACAACCACTAATAGACAAACTCCACAGCTCCACTTAGATAGGGCCAGCGACACACACACACTCACACAAATAGTGTTTTCTCTACCTTCTGTCCGGATGGTGAAGGGGGAGTCCCCAAGCCTCTTGGCTGAGAACTGGCCCCCCAGGGAGGTCATTAGAAAACACAGGCTGAAGAAGCCGATCCCCACCACAAATATCCTGGATGGAGGGGTGGGAGGGAAGACAAGAGAGAGGGAGAGGAGAGAGAACGCATGGACGAGAAGAGGGAGGAGAAGGAGAGAGAGTGGGAGAGAAGTGATGAAAGAGTGCGGGAGGGAGGAAAGTGAAAGATTGTTGACGAGAAGAGAGAAGTATGAAGAGATAGGACGAAGGGAGGAAGAGAAGAAAGGAACAGTCAGAAAGCAGATCAAGGACAGCAGCACAGTAAAGAACATACATTAGGAAACACAGGCAATTAGACCGACCCAGCTGAGGAAATGAAAGTCAAAACGTCAGGGAACATTTTAGTTCCCGTCTCCCTCCCCCTGCTAACTGGCACCCCCATCCAGGCATCCTCAGGTTCCCCAATTAGGGACAAGCAGCTCCTTCCAAAATTCCGATAATTGATGTATTGTGTCACGCACACCAGAGATAAAGAGGAGGCTTCCTCCTTCATTCCCCACGGGGCTAAACGAACGATGCCGGCTGGCTGGCACATTCTGTAACGGACTATGACAGTGAGTAGGGGAGGAGAGGAGTATACGTTGCCCACGCTTCATTCTACCTAGACATCCCTGTATGCAGAGTACGCTACAGTAGATAAACAACCGCCTCTACCCACCACTACTTGTGCATGTCTACACAGTCAGATACAGTATGCCTCTACACTTATGCATTCTCGGAGCAAGAGCATTGGACCGTTATAGTACGTACAGTAGCAAATGATGCAGTGCTAGCCACATACTGTATGCCTTTGTTACTGTGCCAGCAGAGGAAAGCTAGAACTCACAATAGCGAGACAAATGATTGAATAATTCATGCTGTAGCTTGACTCTGAAGCGGAGCGAGTGGAGTTTGCTAGAACGCTGGATTCCGTGAAAGTTTTGACACTCCATGAACAGTAAAAAGCAATGTCATGTGAGTTCAGATTTAACATACTGGGATAATTGCAAGATATTGAATGTAGAACGATGCTGTCGAGAGTGATAAAGAACGGGGGGGGGGGGCTCAGTCCGGCTTTCAACTTACTCTTGAAAGTTGTGATTGTGGAACGTGAAAGGTACCATTTTGAAATGGAGTATTGCATCATCAGTCGTCCTCTTGGCATGTCAGTCATTGCATCATCAGTCGTCCTCTTGGCATGTCAGTCATTGCATCATCAGTCGTCCTCTTGTCATGTCAGTCATTGCATCATCAGTCGTCCTCTTGTCATGTCAGTCATTGCATCATCAGTCGTCCTCTTGTCATATCAGTCATTGCATCCCTTTAGAGAGATATTTATAACTTGTCGGAATTGTCCAGATCAACCAGCCCATGTCAGCTAATGTTTTTTAGCCCATAGATTTGTTTGTCATTTTTCGAGTCACTCAAATATCACATGAATACACATTAGACATGGCGAGACATATAGAAAGTGAGCGTTAAAAACGACATCTTTTCTCTTCGCCCCGTGAACAAAATGTGTAGAATTGCAGAAAATAAGCTTTAAAACCTGCAGAATGTTCTCTCCGCCAACAAGAGGGGTATCAGTTTGTGTCATGAACAGTGCTTGTGCCTACACAAATAGACGTGGTGTGCACCCACGGGGGGGGGGGGGGGGCTCGGGATGTTCCCCAATGGTGGAAGTGGGAGGGGGGCTGAGCGAAAAGGTTTAGGAACCCCTGATTTAGACAGAGCATAATGACAGAATAAGAAGCTGAGGTAGGGAAACCATAAAAATATCAGCCTAGAACAAACAGCATGGAGACATTCATTATTGACTGTAGATATGTATTTTTCCCCGGGAAATGGAACATTGTGGAATATTGAAATATCACATCCATCTGCTCCAGCATACTGTGTGAGTACGTCTGGATGATTCAATCGCTGTCTGGGGGAGCGGAGAGACGAATCCTGTAACAGATTTGAATCCTATAACATATTTTTTTATCTGGCGAGGGGGGTGGGGGGGTGGAGGAAGGTTGGATTACAGCAGGGTGTATCTTGGATTCTCGTCCAGTAGCCCTAACTGGGATTGGGATTTTTTACCTGGCTATGACCATCTGGTCACAAAGCTATTTGAGAAAGTCATAGAGTTGTGGGGTGCGTCCTAGTACTGTTGAATGACTTAATTTTCTGTTCCCTTTCCTTTGGGCCACTGACCATAGGCAGGTACAGCAGTTAACAGTGGAGGCTGAGGGGAGAACGGCTCATAATAATGAGTAGCGGAACAAATGGAATGGCAGCAAGCAGCTGGAAACCACGGAAACCATGTGTTTGATGTATTTCGTACCAAATCACTCCGACCATGCTGCTTCTACCAATCCATTTTGTTCAGGTCAGTGAGTAAACTAAGGGAAATAAGGGGACAAGGACAGCAATGTAATACTATGTGGACGCAGTCAAACTCAGAGGGAACAGGAGCTGATTAAATGGAAAAAGCAAAGGGCTCAAGTCAACTTCTCTTTCTAATCCCTCATTTCCCAAACTTCTCCCTGTGACCTTTGGGCTTCTTTGGGCTCTATAATCCTGAACAAGGCCATATGGAGTGTGTGTGTGTGTGTGTGTGTGTGTGTGTGTGTGTAATGTGTATGTGTGTGTGTGTGTGTGTAATGTGTATGTGTGTATGCATAAGTATGCTTTGCCATGGGCACGTGTACGTTGTCCCTAATGCTTCTGCATGGTGATGCAGTGTTCTTTTCAATGATGTGTGCTTCGGAGTGCATGTCTGTCAAAGCACTGCGCCCCAGTCCCGTCTCAGGGCGATCGATTCCATCTTTCCTCCCTTATTGTTTATCCCTATTTCAAAGCCCCTCCATGAGGGTGATAGAGGACCTGAGGGTGATAGAGGGCCTGAGGGTGATAGAGGACCTGAGGGTGATAGAGGACCTGAGGGTGATAGAGGACCTGAGGGTGATAGAGGGCCTGGGGTGATAGAGGGCCTGGGGTGATAGAGGGCCTGAGGGTGATAGAGGGCCTGAGGGTGATAGAGGACCTGAGGGTGATAGAGGACCTGAGGGTGATAGAGGACCTGAGAGTGATAGAGGACCTGAGGGTGATAGAGGACCTGAGGGTGATAGAGGACCTGAGGGTGATAGAGGACCTGAGGGTGATAGAGGACCTGAGGGTGATAGAGGACCTGAGGGTGATAGAGGACCTGAGGGTGATAGAGGTCCTGAGGGTGATAGAGGACCTGAGAGTGATAGAGGACCTGAGGGTGATAGAGGACATGAGGGTGATAGAGGACCTGAGGGTGATAGAGGACCTGAGGGTGATAGAGGACCTGAGGGTGATAGAGGACCTGAGAGTGATAGAGGACCTGAGGGTGATAGAGAGGTGATAATAAAGGAGGATTAGACACAGGGCCTGCCGGACTCCTCTCTAATTAAAACGCTTAAAGTAAATGCTTGGGTCGGGTAATTGGATCAGACGCACAGATCCGCTATCTCCTAATTGGCTTGCAGCACGTACCTACGCTTATCAGATCTCGCCCCCAGGTTGATTGAAGTGAACCGGCGGTTGGGTTGTTTGGTGCTCAGCAGACAGTTTTCTAATAATTTGGTAGGCTGTTTTTTTCTGCAGTCTTCCGCTTACGTTCATTGTTACTGATGTTAATGGGACAATTAGGATTGCCCTCTGTATAATGATTTTTTTAATGATTTGTTTTGAATGTAGGCTAGTTCACAGAGGCAGACCAATTCTGACATTTTTACCACTAATTGGTCTTTTGAGGGTAGTTTATTTTTTTCCCTAGTTTACATTCCCTCTTCTGCTCGCATTTTCCATATAAGCAATGGCTTTACTTACTCTTGTTATTACCCTAATAAAGTTTAGAAAGCAAACCTTGTGAAGGTATGGTGTGGCTATTATTAAGCTTTAGCTACTGCAGGCCTATGATATGAAGGCAGTGTGCCACGGCGCTCCAACTGACTATGACGGTTGAACTTGAGGTGAGGAAGACTGTTTCAGGCCTACCAGAGTTACTCCTAGAATCTAACAATATAATGCTTATCTTTATACAAAGAATATATATGTAAAATCTTTGTCTATATATGTATTTTTTAAATGACATTTTATATATATATATATATATATATATATTAATCCAAACTGTGCAGTGGCCAATTAAGGAATGGAAAGAGACATCTGTTAAAAAACACTAAAAAGTTTAACTACATTCGGAGATTGTCAAGCCAAGCCTTCGATACTGAGTAAGGAGGGATGTGCTTTCTGTTTGTCTAGATTGACAGTCTACTTATTTCTGGTGTTGAAGTGATATTGAAGTGCCCAAAGTCAATATACGTTGTTTCATTGGTTGCGTGTTGCATTGACACAAAAACCTGTTGGTGGAAAATGTGTTGCATATATTTTATATAATTAGAAATATAGCATCAAAATGTTGAAAATGTGATTGCCTGCAGTCGGCTCTGATCGTAGTGTAATCTAAATGCAGCCTGATTGAACCTCAAATCTGCACACTAGGATTTGAGGTCAAAGCCTTTGAACCAGAGAAAATGATAAGGGTTTATAAAAAATATAAACATTTTTACAGAATGGAGAATTTATATCAATGTTAACCCCTTGGGGGACAGGCCGAGACAATGGAAAAAATCCGGATGCACCACGGTCTGCCACTAAGGATGGCAGACCGTGACAGACTGACTTGCTATTCCAATGGTTAACGTGTATAAAATACCCCCTTCATATCTACAGTACAGTGCCTTCAGAAAGTATAAGTGCCTTATAAGTACCTTCAGACTTATTCCACATTTTCTTGTGAATTCAAAATTGATTAAATATCATCTGTTCACCCATCTACACACAATACTCCATAATGACAAAGTGCAAAACATATTTTTAGACATTTTTGCTAATTTGTGCAAATTAAATACAGAAATGGCTCATTTACATAAATTTTCACACCCCCCAGTCAATACTTTGTAGAAGCATCTTTGGCAGTGATTACAGCTGTGAGTCTTTATGGGTAAGTCTCTAAGAGCTTTCTACACCTGGATTGTGCAACATTAGCCCATTATTTTTTTTTTTTATTCTTCAAGCTCTGCCAAATTGGTTGTTGATCATTTCTAAACAACCATTTTCAGGTTTTGCCATAGATTTGAAGTAGATTTAAGTCTAAACTGTAACTCGGTCACTAAGGAACCTTCTTTTTAAGCATTTCAGTATAGATTTGGCCTTGTGTTTTAGGTTATTGTCCTGTTGAAAAATGTATTAATCTCCCAGTGTCTGGTGGAAAGCAGACTGAAGCAGGTTTTCCTCTAGGATTTGACCTGTGCTTAACTCCATTCCGTTTATTTTTTATTCTGAGAAACGCCCCAGTCCTTAACCACTACAAGCATACACATAACATGATGCAGCCACCACTCTGCTTGAAAATATGGAGAGTGGTACTCAGTAATGTCAATTGCATTGACAAATGTTATGCTGTATTACTTCAGAGCCCCGTTGTAAACAGGATGCATTATTTTCACTGAGTTAAAGGTTAGTATTGTGGAGTAACTACAATGTTGTTGATCTGTCCTCAGTTTTCTCCTATCACAGCCATAAACTCTAACGGTTTTAAAGTCACCATTGGCCTCATGGTGAAATCCCTGAATGGTGTATTCCCTCTCTCCAGCAACTGAGTTAGGAAAGACCCTTGTATCTTTGTAGTGGTGGACTAGGTGTATCGAAAAACATGACTCAATTTTGACATTATGGGGTATTGTGTGTAGGTCCTGGTCAAAAGTAGTCCACTATATAGGGAATATGGTGCCATTTGGGAATATGGTGCCATTTGGGAATATGGTGCCATGCTAATGAAGCAAACCAAGCTCGTTAGCTCGCTAGGTTGATAATGCGCTTTACGTGCTTCCCGTTGACATACGGATACAGCTGTGAACACGGGAATGTCATCTCTAATTTAATCTCGTTTCTCTGTTAGAGGAGGGAAAAAAACAGCTGGTGTTGTCGGGAGACTCCGTCAACAGATTACCAAACACACTCACGCGCATGCAGGATGGTGGATGAAAACACCCATGCAGGCACACGTACTGCTGCCAATGTATCCGTTTATTGTAATAGAATTATGGTCAGGGATTAGGTGTAGCCTATAGACATGCTGGTGATTCAATACATTAATTCTCGTCATTGATTAGGTTAAATGACAAATAACCTTTAAGTTAAATAACAATAAGTTGGGCTTTTAAAAAGAAATGTGCTATTCCATGACAATATCTTCATTTGTAATAAATGAATACCAAAGCCTAGAGTGGAAATATTAGGCTACACATTATTTGTCTCTTACCTGAAAGGTTTGAACGTCACAAGCCATCTTCTAACCATTATTTTACCGTCGATGTTGCCAGTAATCATTTCCCAAAACACGCAACCAAACAAGCGACCCCCGACATCGTTAACCTCGCAACCTGGGCCTCAACTAGGTGCTGAAACTGCTGCACGCCGCCTGCGTTTTAGGGATTCAACGTTTTAGGGGTTCAACTCCCAGAAAATAGTCAGATGTGAGATTTTATCCATAAGTTTTCGTTTAATTGAATCCGCGAACAGTATCTTAAACGAGAGTTCTGACTTCTTGAAATCTGAGCGAAGTCTGTGTTTTTAATCCTACGTTTTAGATTGCATTATGTCACTTTGCAAATTTAAAAAAAAAATCCCGATTTTAGTCGCTGCAGATTGTCCGGGTAACTGGAACGATATGGTCTGCCGCGTATTAGGGCAGCATTCCTCAAAGCAGATGTGGAAGAAAATTTAGACCGAATCAGTGCAACTTGGTCTCCAAAATCCCTGTTCCCAATATGTACACTCAGAGAACGAAGTCTATTGGGTGCCTTTCCTCTCCGAAGAAAGCAATGAACTAATGCGCCTTAGAGCGTTTGTCCTCCCGTATCCTTTGAGGGCTTTACTCAACCTCCTTTCCACGCGAGTGCTTTTGGGTGTCTGGTTCGGGAGGGTTGAGAAATTGAGGTGCGTTTGATAGTTAGGGTGCTACCTTAAGCACACGATTCGTTATAGCGCCATCTACGGTTTTTGTTCAAGACACCTTGTGCCACCAGTGACATTTATATCATTATATTAATATTATATTAAAGTTTTGCTGACTTAGATAATTATTGTGCAAAAACAGAAAATTTCGTTACCATGCCTTGCATTGGTAATTTTATAATATTGCATATTGTAAAACTATTTGTCCGGTAGCTCTTTCAAACAAATATTTGTGTAAACTACTCATATTCCAATGTCTCTTCAAATAAATGCCACGCTGATAGCCCATCCAGCGGCGGAGATGTTAACCCTCCGTTATAGCTGTCTATTTCAGGACCATGGACAGCGACCAAACTCTACGTCGATTCGGATGCAACAGTGACACCCAGCGGTCACTTGAACGGCGAACATAGATTCGCTTCATAATAACGACATTCCCTTAAATTATACTGCAATGTTGCTTCATTGGTATAGTGTTTATATATGCATCCAGAATACACTGAGTTGTCCTCTATTAAGGTAAGAAGTTGGTGGTTTGATTAACTATAAACTTGTAAACGGACACTGAATTTGTGGCATTTCATCTAGGGAAGAAACAGTAAATCGTTGAGCTGCTCATACAGCTGAACGTGAAACTATCATCAGAATTGAATCTGACACACAATAAGCTATAAGACTACTCGGCACATTCCCTGTGGGCCTGGAATGGGCCGGGGTATAAAAAAACAACACCAAAAAGGAGAGAAAATCATATTCAGACACATCACAAGTCCCTTCACACTTTCCAGCTCTCTGAATCACTGGTGCAGTGGAGCAGAAATCAACACAGAGCGAGTCAGTGAGAGCAGATCTGTAGGGGCCCAAATGCAGATGACAGAAAATAGAAATCTCCAGCCCAGTCATGCATGAGAGAGAGACACTGATGTGTCATTTTGACTGACAGGCAGCACATTGGCCCTCCAAATTAAGGTACATGATCACTGGTTCAGGGACTCTGTCTTGGTCTATCCTCAGTCTGTTGTGGACAAAAACACTATTGTGAATTAGGGATACCTGTTATGATGATTTTACACTCTCTACCGAAATGCGGACCATGTGTTGCTTCCAGCCTGTCACAAATGGATGACAAAATATAATTCTACTATATCCTTTCCATGTCCCATGCAACTACTTGTGGATGTTTGCACACACACACACACACACACACACACACACACACACACACACACACACACACACACACACACACACACACACACACACACACACACACACACACACACACACGAGAAAAGAGATCAATGCAGTCTAAAGATCATTCTGTCACAGACATACTCATTTGCTCTGCAGTGGCATGGGGCTCCACTCCTCACAGTGGGCGCAAATAACCCTTAACGCCATTGGCGGTTTACTGAGGCACGTAGTGTTATGGCTAAACCTGCTCCGTGTACAGTTCTGCACCATAGTGGATCCAACCCAATGTTCAGTACCTGCTGTCATTCTGGTACTCAACGCACAATGGCAACCATCATTATAGCTGCAGACTGTGCAAGAGTGTATAAATCCCTGGTCCTTGTCAGAGTGTTATGCTTGAGGGATGTATAACATTGAAATCAGCATAACTGGTGTCATCCATATTCCATACCAATACACTGTAACAGTAGACAGAGACAGGAGGGAGTATGGTGCCAGCATCAGTAACAGAGCAAAGAAGCCTTTTAACTTCTTTTTTTTAAAGCTAGAGAAATTACCAGGGGCCTCATTTATATTTAAAAAAAAATTAGATTTATACTTGAACTTAGTCGTAAGATCATTTCCGATAGTGTGCTTACGTTGGATTCTTAAAAGACACTTGCTTACGCAGGTTTTAAGAAGCCCATTTGTCATTTACGCACCTGTGATCTATAAATCTCAAATGACCTTAAAATTGACGGCACCTGCTCTTCAGCAGTCCGATGGTGCGCTCTACAACCGACCTTGTTCTGCCGTGCGCCAAATTGTAGCGTATTTCCTCTGTTGTTCTGCGACCACCTAATCGTTGTGTTACATTATTTGGCACGGTTAATGGGCTCTTATACATATTTTTTTAATAACTCACCGAGAAGCCACCCGCCTCCACTCTCACCAGCTTCTAGACGCAGGCCTACTCTGAGGTGGCACAGAACGAACGAGTGGTGCGTAGACCCTGGCCACTTGGAGCATACATTGAGTAGTCGCATACAGGCATCACTAATTATTTGAACATTCAATGAATGGAAATTATTCCTGTTAACATTTATATGTTCATCTACAGACGGTACGCGTAAGGCAATATGTGTGCAGTTAACTGCACTTATGACCCCTGGGAAATTAAAAGAGTTGACAAACTCGGCTTTCTCGCGCGTCTGTTCGTCGGCTGAAAATGGGAAACTAATGTATCTCGTGGACAATACGTGTGGAATCACCTCGATCACATGTGGCAGGATGCGGCTGAATGATGGCTGTGATATACCCACGTACAAATCTAACAGAACATTTCTTGGGAGACAATAGCGATTTACAAGCCATGGATCATCATGCGCAAAAAAGTAATTCCGGTCTTTGAAAACTCTCTCCCTTCCATAAGCACGGTTTTCAATGTCTTCCAATAACGCAAGAACAGCCATGGTTACTTTTTTCTAATTTGACACACTATTTATAGAACATCCACCCTGTTTTTAATTCAAAACACCTAGCGTCTGGCAATTAATTCCTCACACCTTTAATGGATCATTCTTAACAAATTGTTCATAAAGCTGCCGCAAAGTTCACTACAGGCTTGGACGTACAGTGAGGAGAACAAGTATTTGGTACTCTGCCGATTTTGCAGGTTTTCCTACTTACAAAGCATGTAGAGGTCTGTAATTTTTATCATAGGTACACTTCAACTGTGAGATACGGAATCTAAAACAAAAATCCAGAAAATCACATTGTATGATTTTTAAGTAATTAATTAGCATTTTATTGCATGACATAAGTATTTGATACATCAGAAAAGCAGAACTTAATATTTGGTACAGAAACCATTGTTTGCAATTACAGAGATCATACGTTTCCTGTAGTTCTTGACCAGGTTTGCACACACTGCAGCAGGGATTTTGGCCCACTCCTGCATACAGACCTTCTCCAGATCGTTCAGGTTTTGGGGCTGTCGCTGGGCAATACGGACTTTCAGCTCCCTCCAAATATTTTCTATTGGGTTCAGGTCTGGAGACTGGCTAGGCAACTCCAGGACCTTGAGATGCTTCTTACGGAGCCACTCCTTAGTTGCCCTGGCTGTGTGTTTCGGGTCGCTGTCATGCTGGAAGACCCAGCCACGACCCATCTTCAATGCTCTTACTGAGGGAAGGTTGTTGGCCAAGATCTCGTGATACATGGCCCCATCCATTCTCCCCTCAATACGGTGTAGTCGTCCTGTCCCCTTAGCAGAAAAGCATCCCCAAAGAATGATGTTTCCTCCTCCATGCTTCACAGTTGGGATGGTGTTCTTGGGGTTGTACTCATCCTTCTTCTTCCTCCAAACACGGCGAGTGGAGTTTAGACCAAAAAGCTCTATTTTCGTCTCATCAGACCACATGACCTTCTCCCATTCCTCCTCTGGATCATCCAGATGGTCATTGGCAAACTTCAGACGGGCCTGGACATGCGCTGGCTTGAGCAGGGGGACCTTGCGTGCGTTGCAGGATTTTTATCCATGATGGCGTAGTGTGTTACTAATGGTTTTCTTTGAGACTGTGGTCCCAGCTCTCTTCAGGTCATTGACCAGGTCCTGCTGTGTAGTTCTGGGCTGATCCCTCACCTTCCTCATGATCATTGATGCCCCACGAAGTGAGATCTTGCATGGAGCCCCAGACCGAGGGTGATTGACCGTCATCTTGAACTTCTTCCATTTTCTTATAATTGCACCAAAAGTTGTTGCCTTTTCACCAAGCTGCTTGCCTATTGTCCTGTAGCCCATCCCAACCTTGTGCAGGTCTACAATTGTATTCCTGATGTCCTTACACAGCTCTCTGGTCTTGGCCATTGTGGAGAGGTTGGAGTCTGTTTGATTGAGTGTGTGGACAGGTGCCTTTTATACAGGTAATGAGTTCAAACAGGTGCAGTTAATACAGGTATTGAGTGGAGAACAGGAGGGATTCTCAAAGAAAAACTAACAGGTCTGTGAGAGCCGGAATTCTTACTGGTTGGTAGGTGATCAAATACTTATGTCATGCAATAAAATGCAAATGAATTACTTAAAAATCATACAATGTGATTTTCTGGATTCCGTCTCTCACAGTTGAAGTGTACCTATGATAAAAAAGTACAGACCTCTACATGCTATGTAAGTAGGAAAACCTGCAAAATCGGCAGTGTATCAAATACTTGTTCTCCCCACTGTATATGTGTCCCAAACTGCAATAACCCTACATAACCAGCAGGAAAATCAATCATGTCAAGTGTAGACTTTGCGTAGAGATAAGATCATTTCACGTCAAAGTAAGGTTTTATAAATAACTACTTATTTTCTACGTAAGTCATACTTCAGATCAAAATTGAGGCCCCTGATTTCTGATGACACAAGTCGTCTGTGTTCTATTACCAAGGGAAACAAATCACTAACTTGCAGATGGCTAGATTGTAGGCTTCTGGACAGGGCTGATAACCCTGTGTTGAAAAGGAGAAGCTGTTTGTGTGGTGAAAAGGGAGAGCGAATTGATTTGTGTCAAAGGCTTCCTCGCTTCTCGTTTGGTTTGATTTGAACAAAGAGCAAGAACACAGGCCATGCAGAACGTAATTTTAAATCCGTTGTTTTGCCAGCCGAAGTTGACAGTTGAGGTAAGGTTGATGTTGTTGGCTGGGGATACTCTGTTTTGAATCATGCACAATGATCACATACTCTACTGCCAATGTTACAGATCTAATTTAATTCACAATGGCACCTTGAGGAACTCTTCAGCTAGGAATGTGCTTTCACTGCTGAAAGTCTTTTTCCGTGGTATGTTAGTCCTGTAAATATAAACCATACAGGAGAGTGGAGTTATGAGAAGCAGATTGTAATCTAGTATAGCATTTGTAGACAGAGTACACACATGATCTATATGTCCATGTTCGGCTTGGGATCTAGCTAGTTGACACATGGAGAACTTCAAGTAAACTTTGATTCTGGGCTCAATGCCAAGCCAAACCTAAACTCAACCCAGCTTAGGAATCCTCACTATTGTGAATTAGTGAGACCTGTTATGTTTTTAACCGCACTAATTTGAACAGAGGATGAAAGCAATATTATTATATATATATATTTTTAAAATGTAACTAGGTAAGTCAGTTAAGAACAAGTTCTTATTTACAATGACAGCTTAGGAACAGTGGGTTAACTGCCTTGTTCAGGGGCAGAACAATATATTTATACTTTGTCAGCTCAGAAGATTTGATCTAGCAACCTTTCAGTTAGTGGCCCAACGCCCTAACCACTAGGCTACCTGTCTAGCAGGTGAGCACTGTTACCTATCCAGTACTTTGTGATGGAGTAAAGGTTACATAGGTATAGCAAAAGGAAGCCTATTTAAATTATCAGTTTAATTTCCCTCGTCCTCCCTCTTCTCCTTGCTCCCCTAATAAAGACTGGCTAATTGGGTGTCTGGGAGTCGAGATAAACAAACAAAAACAATTCATTAAGACTGAACTGTAATTGAAAAAAAGTAGCTAATGAATAATCGTTAATCATTCTGGCTGCGTCTTAAATTACATCTTATTCCCTATACAGTGCACTATTTTGACTAGGACCGATAGGGCTCTGGTCAGAAGTAGTGCACTAAAGAGTGAACAGGGTGCTATTTGGGATGCAAACTCTGTTTCCCTCCTATCTGACCATTCTATCGTTTCTCATTCCAACAGCTTTTTGTTCCAATTAGCAATCTCTTTCTTTGGACTAACGGATATAAAAAGAGGGGGAGCGATACAGACAAATGGAGGGATGAAGAGAATCGATGGAGAAGTGAAGAAGAGACGTGTAGAGAGCAGACGTAACTATAACGGACATTGATCTATTTGTAATGAATGAGGGAAATCAGTGGGAAAGGGGAATACCTAGTCAGTTGTATCAAATGAATGCATTCAACTGAAATGTGTCTTCCACATTTAACCCGGTGTCTTGGAGGTTTGATTTTGTGTGTGTGTGTGTGTGTTTGTGTGTGTATACATGAGCATTCAGGAGGTGTTCTCAATCACAGGTGTAATAAAATTGCTAACATGTCCCTCTCATCTCTACCCAAATAATTTGGGTTCCCGGATCCTTTCACTTTATTTATTGGCAATCCAAGATGGTGTAGCAGTCGGAAGTGTGTTTGTCTTGTCCCATGACCTTACCTCAACTAGTTTCTTCGTTTTTTCCCCGTATATATCTTAATCTCACTTAGTCTCACTTTCCATCTACAAACTGAATATACTTTCCTGCAACCCGCCTCCAAACGAGCTTCAATGCCATACAACACTCCTTCCGGGGCCTGCAACTGCTTTTAAATGCTAGTAAAACTAAATGCATGCTCTTCAACCGATTGCTGCCCGCACCCGCCCACCCGAATTGCATCGCTACTCTGGAAACTACAAATACCTTGGTGTCTGGTTAGACTACACTCTCCTTCCAGACTCACATTAAGCATCTCCAATCCAAAATTAAATCTAGAATCAGCTTCCTATTTCGCAACAAAGCCTCCTTCACTCATGCTGCCAAACGTACCCTCGTAAAACTGACTATCCTACCTATCTTTGACTTCAGCGGTGTCATTTACAAAATAGCCTCCAACACTCTACTCAACAAATTGGATGTAGTCTATCACAGTGCCATCTGGCTCTGTGATGGCTCCAGGTCATCAATAAGTCTTTGCTAGGTAAAGCCCCGCCTTATGTCAGCTCACTGGTCACCATAGCAACACCCACCCGTAGCACCCGCACCAGCCACCAATTGTGCAAGTTCTCCCACTGAAAAAGATGAAAGAGGCCTGTAATTTTCATCATAGGTATACTTCAACTATGACAGACAAAATGAGAAAAAAAAATCCAGAAAATCACATTGTAGGATTTTTAATGAATTTATTTTCAACTTATGATCTAGAATCACAATGTGATTTTCTGGATTTTTTTTTCTCATTTTGTCTGTCATAGTTGAAGTGTACCTATGATGAAAAATACAGGCCTCTCTCATCTTTTTAAGTGGGAGAACTTGCACAATTGGTGGCTGACTAAATACTTTCTTGCCCCACTGTATTTCACTTCTGGTTAAATAAAGGTGAGATAAAAAAGATAAAACAGTGTTATGAGGCTGCGTTGAGACAATGACTTATCAATGACCCAAGTCCAGCTCGGTTAATCCCTACAATTGTGTCTCTGAATCATCATAATGCTTTAGCAAATGTACATTACACCAGGGGCATTGGTAGCCCCATTGGAAGTAACCTAATTTATGTCCAACTAACTTCCCGGAATGCCTCGGCTGATCTTACAGTTGTACAATTGTATGCAGCAAATGTGCCTATGAACCAGATTCATGCTGTTAGCACTGTGGCAGTGTGCCCTAGTACGAAGTCCACTGTGTGCAGCTCACCCTGCACTAACATAAATAACATGAGTATATCTACTTCTGATAAGCTTCCCAGTAAAGCAATGAAAACAAGCAAGCATTACAGAAAAGTGCTCAAAATAGCAAAAGTGCTTAAATTTCTTGTTAATAAACTATAGTTTTGGCAAATCTACTTTGTGCATGACACAAGTCATTTTTCCAACAATTGTTTACAGACAGATTATTTCACTTATAATTCACTGTGTTACAATTGCAGTGGGTCAGAAGTTTACATACACTAAGTTGACTGTGCCTTTAAACAGCTTGGAAAATTCCAGAAAATTATGTCATGGCTTCAGAAGTTTCTGATGGGCTAATTGACATCACTTGAGTCAATTGGAGGTGCACCTGTGGATGTATTTCAAGGCCTACCTTCAAACTCAGTGGCTCTTTGCTTGACACCATGGGAAAAACAAAAGAAATCAGCCAAAACCTCAGAAAAAAACTTGTAGATCTCCACGTCTGGTTCATCCTTGGGAGCAATTTCCAAATGCCTGAAGGTACCACGTTCATCTGTACAAACAATAGCACGCAAGTATAAACACCATGGGACCACGCAGCCGTCAAACCGCTCAGGAAGGAGACTCTTTCTGTCTCCTAGAGATGAAAGTACTTTTGTGCAAAAAGTGCAAATCAATCCCAGAACAACAGCAAATGACCTTGTGAAGATGCTGGAGGAAACATGTACAAACGTATCTATATCCACAGTAAAACAAGTCCTATATTGACATAACCTGAAAGGCCACTCAGCAAGGAAGAAGCCACTGCTCCAAAACCGCCAGAAAAAAGCAGTTTTTAACTGCACATGGGGTCAAAGATCATACTTTTTGGAGAAATGTCCTCTGGTCCGATGAAAGAAAAATAGAACTGTTTGGTCATAATGACCATCGTTATGTTTGGAGGAAAAAGGGGGAGGCTTGCAAGCAGAAGAACACCATCCCAACCGTGTAGCACGGGGGTGGCAGCATCATGTTGTGGGGGTGCTTTGCACTTCAAAAAATAGATGGCATCATGAGGCAGGAAAATTATGTGGATATATTGAAGCACCATCTCCAGACATCAGTCAGGAAGTTAAAGCGTGGTCACAAATGGGTCTTCCAAATGGACAATGACTCCAAGCATACTTCCAAAGTTGTGGCAAAATGGCTTAAGGACAACAAAGTCAAGATATTAGAGTGGCCATCACAAAGCCCTGACCTCAATCCTATTGAACATTTGTGGTCAGAACTGAAAAAGCGTGCGCAAGCAAGGAGGCCAACGAACCTGACTCAGTTACACCAGCTCTGTCAGGAGGAATGGGCCAAAATTCACCCAACTGATTGTGGGAAGCTTGTGGAAGGCTACTCAAAACGTTTGACCCAAGTCAAACAATTTAAAGGCAATGCTACCTAATACGAATTGAGTGTATGTGATCTTCAGACCCACTGGGAATGTGATGAAAGAAATGAAGCTTAAATAAATAATTCTCTCTACTATTATTCTGACATTTCTCATTCTTAAAATAAAGTGGTGATCCTAACTGACCTAAGACAGGACTTAGTTGAAATGTATTTGGCTAAGGTGTATGTAAACTTCTGACTTCAACTGTATGTAGCTTAAGAGTCAAGGTTCATGAAATGATTAATTTGCTAGTTACAAATGACATTCATATTTTTACTATCTCTGAAATACACTTAGACAATGCTTTTGATGATACAGTGGCAGCAATACAAGGTTATAACATTTTCAGAAAATATTGAAATGCCACTCGTGGAGATGTTGCTGTTTATATTCAGAACCACATCCTTTTTTAAAAGGATCTCATGTTAAATACTGTCGAAGTAATATGGCTACAGGTTCATCTGCTTCACCTAAAGCCCATTATTGTGGGAAGACGCTATAGACCACCAAGTGCTAACAGTCAGTATCTGGATAACATGTGTGAAATGCTTGATAATGTATGTGATATAAACAGAGAGGTATATTTTCTCTGTGATGTAAATATTGACTGGCTTTCATCAAGCTGCACACTCAGGAAAAATCTTCAAATTGTAACCAGTGCCTGCAACCTGGTTCAGGTTATCAACTACCAGGGTAGTTACAAACAGCACAGGAATGAAATCATCAACATGTATTGGTCACACCTTTACCAACGCTGCAGAAATGTGCTTGAAAGCAGTATCCAGACCCATCGGATGTAGTGATCACAATATAGTAGCCATAAATAGGAAAACCAAAGTTCCAAAGGCTGAGCCTTATATAGTGTATAAGCGGTCATACAATAAGTTTTGTAGTGATTCCTATGTTGTTGGTGTAAAGAATATTTGGTTGTCCATGGTGTGTAATGAGTAGCAAACAGATGTTGCACTTGACACATTTATGAAATTGCTTATCCCAGTTACTAATAAGCATGCACCCATTAAGAAAATGACTGTAAAACTGTTAAATCCCTGTGGCTTGATGAGGAATTGAGCAATTGTATGGTTGAGAGGGATGAGGCGAAAGGAATGGCAAATAAGTCTGGCTGCACAACCGATTGGAAAACGTACTGCAAATTGAGAAATCATGTGTCTAAACTGAATAAAAAGATGAAGAAACTACACTATGAAACAAAAAATGACAAAGAATGATAGTAAAACACTTTGGAGAACCTTAAATGGAATTTTGGGAAAAAAGACAAACTCAGCTCCATCATTCGTTGAATCAGATGTCTCATTCATCACAACACCGACTGATATTTCCAACTACTTTAATGATTTTTTAAATGGCAAGATTAGCAAATTTAGGCATGACATGCCAGCAACAAACGCTGACACTACACATCCAAGTATATCTGACCAATATTTGAAAGACAAGAATTGTAATTTTGATTTCCATAAAGTGAGTGAGGAAGAGGTGAAAAAATTCTTATCTATCAACAATGACAAGCCACCGGGGTCTGACAACAATAGCGGACGATATTGCCACTCCTATTTGCCATATCTTCAATTTAAGCCTACTAGAAAGTGTGCCCTCAGGCCTGGAGGGAAGCAAAAGTCATTCCGCTACCTAAGTATAGTAAAGCCCCTTTTACTGGCTCAAATAGCCGACCATTCAGCCTGTTACCAACCCTTAGTAAAGTTTTGGAAAAAATTGTGCTTGACCAGATACAACACTTTTTTACAGTAAGCAAATTGACAACAGACTTTCAGCACGCTAATAGGGAAGGGCATTCAACAAGAACAGCACACAAATGACTGATGATTGGCTGAGAGAAATTGATGATGAAATTGATGATAAAAAGATTGTGGGGGCTATTTTGTTAGAAGTCAGTGCGGCTTTTGAAAAACGTATGTGTTATGGCTTCACACCCCCTGCTATATTGTGGATAAAGAGCTACCTGTCTAACAGAATACAGAGGGTGTTCTTTAATGGAAGCCTCTCCAACATAATCTGGGTAGAATCAGGAATTCCCCAGGGCAGCTGTCTAGGCCCCTTACTTTTTTGAGTAAAGCCAGTGTGTCTATTTTTGGCCGTCAAGCACGTTTGGAACAGGGAGTAAAGGGAGCAGGTTTCTGGGCACGATAGCATAGATTCAAGGCAGAATGTACAGACAAAGGTATGGTAGGAAGAGAGTACATTGGAGGTAAACCTAGGCATTGAGTAATGAAGAGAGAGATATAGTCTCTAGAGACGTTTAAACCAGGTGATGTCATCGCACATGTGGGAGGTGGAACAACATGGTTGGTTAAGGCATATTGAGCAGGGCTACAGGCTCTACAGTGAAATAACTAACCAGGACAGTAATGGACAAGGCATATTGATATTAGGGAGAGGCATGCGTAGCCTAGTGATCGTATGGGTCCAGTGAGTGGTTGGGATGGCTGGGGACACGGCGATTCAGACAGTTAGCAGGCCGGGGCTAGCAAGCTAGCAGTTAGCAGGCCGGGGCTAGAAAGCTAGCATAAGGGCCTTAGAGGGACGTCGCGATGGGGGAATATGTCTGTTTTTGCCTCCTAGTGCGGTGACGTCGATAGACCAGTCGTGGAATTAGTAGGGTTCCAAGTAGCAGAGGGGTCGAAGTTCAATTGGCAAAATAGGTATAGTGGTCCAAGAAACTGGCCGGTGGGTCAGCTAACAGTCCAATATGCTATAGATAGCTAGCAGGCCTCAGGGGACATCACGCCTGAGGGGCCTGTTGGGATCCTCGGGCAGATAATGTCGGTATTCCAGTTGTGAAGGATCGGCGGGGTTCCGTGCCCCGTACCGGCAGTAGAAGGGGTCCGGATATTGTAACCGAGAAGTGGGCTTCAGGAGTAGCCCTGGAGCTCTAGCCGGGAGATGGGTCTAGCATGGGCTAGCCCCAGGCTAGTTGGTGCTTGCTCCGGGATGGAAACCTTAGCCAGGTGTAGTCAACCCGGGTTGCGGTTAGCTATCTGCCATGATCCAGAGGAAAGGGTTCAGATGCAAGCAGTAGAATAAAAAAAACAGATAAAAATACACCTTATGGAACAGCGGGGACTGTGAAGCAACACAAACATAGGCCCAGACACATGCATACACACACATGCATATAGATTTTGTGTTGTAGATATGTGGTACTGTAGTGGAGTAGGGGCCTGAGGGCACCCACTTAGTGTGTTGTGAAATCTGTTATGAATGTATTGTTATGTTTTTAAAAGTTGTATAACTGCTTTAATTTAGCCAGACCCCTGGAAGAGTAGCTGCTGCCTTGACAGCAGCTAATGGGGATCCATAATAAATACAAATACACATCTCAATCTCAGTTTTATACAAAGGAGTAGCCTACTGCTACAATGACACACACACACACACACACACACACACAAACACAGTAACAGTGGTCGTATGAAGAAGGTGAGGACCAAGATGCAGCGTGGTAAGTGTTCATCATTATTTTAATAAACTGAACACTAAATACAACAAGGAACAAAAGAAACAACCGAAACAGCTCCGTCAGGTGCAAAACACACTAAACAGAAAATAACTACCCACAAAACCCGTGTGGGCAAGAGCTACCTAAGTATGGTTCTCAATCAGAGACAACGACAGACATCTGTCCCTGATTGAGAACCATACCCGGCCAAAAACAAAGAAATACAAATACATAGAAAAAAGAACATAGAACGCCCACCCTAGTGGGAGAATAAAAAGCCTCTCTATGGCCAGGGCGTGACACACACACACACACACACTTTCAGGTGTCCTGTCGTCTCCATGCTGTGTCTGACACAGATTGCAGGGAAAGACAGGATGACACCTATACATCTCCTCTGAAATTAACCAGCCAAAGCTAATTTCCTCTGTAATTCAGATTTCACTCCGCAGGTGAGGGTTGGAATAATACAAAGGCTGGGATATGACACTGAGGTAGGCCTGTTTCAACACCTCCTGCTGTGATTGTAACATGAGTGTGATGATTGCCCACCTCTCTAACTACAGCACACACACCATTGACACCAGTGGCGGTCGGTGCTGCTTAAGATTAGGGAGGACAACTTTTTTTTTGTGAGCATGGCCTTATTTATATTACAGCATATTGAATGACTGTCATTCATATTCCATTCACCCAGCTCAATGTAACATTGATAAGCTTAGGCTACTACATGATACTCAAATGTTCCCTATACCCATCATGAGATTGCTACAACCTAGACTATGAATAAAAGTTTACAACGTAGGTGCACACAGGTCGAGAATATTTTTAGGTGACAGACAGTGACACATTCAATACCGCCTTGCGCACCCTTGCCTGCATCTAGCTGATCTATGGTGTAATCATTAGTCCAACAGTTGCAAACAAGAGATTCTATTGGACAAATTCAGGTATACTACCGTTCAAAAGTTTGGGGTCACTTAGACACTTAGTCCTTATTTTTGAAAGAAAAGCACATTTTTTGTCCATTTAAAATAACATAAAATTGATCAGAAATACAGTGTAGACATTATTACATTTGTAAATGACTATTGTAGATGAAAATGGCAAGTTGTTTAATGAAATATCTACATAGGCGTACAGAGACCCATTATCATCAAACATCCCTCCTGTGTTCTAATGGCACGTTGTGTTAGCTAATCCAAGTTTATCATTTTAAAAGGCTAATTGATTATTAGAAAACCCTTTTGCAATTATGTTAGAACAGCTGAAAACTATGGTTCTGATTAAAGAAGCAATGAAGCGGGCCTTCTTTAGACTAGTTGAGTACCTGGAGCATGATGTCACGACTTCCGCCGAAGTCGGTTCCTGTCCTTGTTCAGGCGGCATTCGGCGGTCGACGTCACCGGTCTTCTAGCCATCGCCGATCCACCTTTCATTTTCCATTTGTTTTGTCTTGGTTTCCCACACACCTGGTTTACATTTCCCTCATTACTTGTCATGTATTTAATCCTCTGCCCCGCCCCCCCCCCCCCCCCCCTCCTATGTCTTTGTGTGAAATTGTTTGTTGCTTGTGCACATTTCTGACTGGTGCAAGACGGGTTTTGTACCCATATTTTGTATTTCTGGATGCCGTTGGTTTTGATAATTAAACTTCTCCTGTTATTACCCAGTTCTGCTCTCCTGCATCTGACTTCCCTGCCACCAGTTACGCACCCCTTACATATGAGCATTTGTGGGTTTGATTACAGGCTCAAAATGGCCAGAGACAAATAACTTTCTTCTGAAACTCGTCAGTCTATTCTTGTTCTGAGAAATAAAAGGGCTATTCCATGTGAGAAATTGCCAAGAAACTGAAGATCTCGTACAACGCTGTGTACTACTCTAAAAATGATAAACTTGGATTAGCTAACATAACGTGCCATTGGAACGCAGGAGGGATGGTTGCTGATATTGGGCCTCTGTACGCCTATGTAGATATTCCTTTACAAATCAGCCGTTTCCAGCTACAATATTCATTTACAAAATGAACAATGTCTACACTGTATTTCTGATCAATTTGATGTTATTTTAATTGACATAAAATGTGCTTTTCTTTCAAAAACAAGGACATTTCTAAGTGACCCCAAACTTTTGAACAGTAGTGTAAGTTAATACCTGTTTCACTCCGTTTGTTTCCGTTTAAGAAACGAATTAACAGAATTGGTGGAATTAACACACCCCTGATCACATGTAAACACGGTTGACTTTCATAGTAGCCATGTTGTATTCTCCTTTTCCTTTCGATTGTGGACTGCAATCCACAACACATAAGCTGTATGTGACCAGGCGAAAAAACCTTTCCAAGCCAAACCATATCATAACCGCTACACAGAGCCTAAATCGTAGTCACCATATAGGTAAAGTAAAGTGCTAGTAAACATAGCTAATATAACTAACATGTTATTAAACCCGCTATAATCATGCAGTATAGTGTACAGTCAGTTAGCAGTTCAGCAGTACACCGATGGGCCCCGGTGGCAATAAATTAGTAAAAGCCTACCTTGACTTGAATAATTCCAGTGTTGTGTTGGATAGGCATAGCCAGCTAGCTAACATAGCATTCCTCTGTTTGCGCTAGCTGCATTTGCTGGCTAAAGAAGTGAACATGAGTAAGTGAAAGTGAAAAAAACATGACTTTTCTCTCTTTCTCTCTCTTGCTTCTCCTTCATTTTTGAAGAAAGCAATTTGTTTAAAACTGTTATCTTTCTCTTTGAGTCAACTACTCTCCACATGTTATGCACTGCAGTATGCACTGTAGCTTATGCTTTCAGTACTAGATTAATTTCGTGCTGCAAGAGCTCTGATAGATTGGAGGACGTCCTCTGGAAGTTGTCATTATTAGTGTTTAAGTCTATGGAAGGGGGTGAGAACCATGAGCCTCCTAGGTTTTTTTTATTGAAGTCAATGTACCCACAGGAGGACGGAAGCTAGCTGGCCTCTGACTACACCATGTTGCTACCCTACAGAGTGCTGTTGAGGCTACTGTAGACCTTCATTGCAAAACAATGTGTCTTAATCAATTAATTGGTGATGTGAATATATTTAGTACAGTTTATTCTAAAAATGAAACATTTCAAATGTTTCAATATTTTATGTTTATGAAATTCACTGAGGAGGATGGTCCTCCCCTTCCTCCTCTGAGGAGCCTCCACTGCAAGTCAAAACTCTTTGTTTACCTCACTCAAACAAACACACACACACACAGATAAAATCTAAATCTTTCTCAGGTACTGGCTCATTTGCTCCACTCTTCCCTCATACACTTAATAACAAATGTATTTTGTTATTAATAACAAGAATCTCAGAGCACATCAGCAGTCAGGAAGGAGAAAATAAAGATTGCTCTTCCGGCTTTGTGTGGGAGCTCTCGGTTGGTGCAGCAGTTGACAGTGTGTGCAACTGTTTGCAGAAGTCTTGTTTATTTTCAGCGTGCTTAGTTTGTAAAGTGTCGATTGCTGGTGTTATCACTCTAGGTCGTGGTTGTAATCTTTCAGGACCACTCCTGTAATTGATTGCATGAATTAGCAGTAGTTTATGTGTCGGGGAGCTAGGGTAAGTCTGTTATATCTGGAGTACTTCTCCTGTCTTATCCGGTGTCCTGTGTGAATTTAAGTATGCTCTCCCTAATTCTCTCTTTCTTTCTCTCTCTCTCTCTCAGAGGACCTGAGCCCTAGGACTATGCCTCAGGACTACCTGGCATGATGACTCCTTGCTGTCCCCAGTCCACCTGGCCATGCTGCTGCTCCAGTTTCAACTGTTCTGCCTGCGGCTATGGAACCCTAACCTGTTCACCAGACGTGCTACCTGTCCCAGATCTGCTGTTTTCAACTCTCTAGAGACAGCAGGAGCGGTAGAGATACTCTTAATGATCGGCAATGAAAAGCCAACTGACATTTACTCCTGAGGTGCTGACTTGCTGCACCCTCGACAACTACTGTGATTATTATTATTTGACCATGCTGGTCATTTATGAACATTTTAACGTCTTGGCCATTTCTGTTATAATCTCCACCCGGCACAGCCAGAAGAGGACTGGCCACCCCTCATAGCCTGGTTCCTCTCTAGGTTTCTTCCTAGGTTTTGGCCTTTCTAGGGAGTTTTTCCTAGCCACCGTGCTTCTACACCTGCATTGCTTGCTGTTTGGGGTTTTAGGCTGGGTGTCTGTACAGCACTTTGAGATATCAGCTGATGTACGAAGGGCTATATAAATACATTTGATTTGATTAGTAACATTGTTGCAACGCTTTGACAAACAAACCAACACACCATCAGGTGTAGCAGACAGACAGCAGTGCAACTGTAATCCTGAAGTCAACAGCTAAGAAGTCTTTATTTACCTGTGGTTCAACACAGAACAAGGTTCACAACACATGACCTTTGATGTCAACATCTCAGAGCAGATACTGAAGAAGATAAGGACATTCCACTAAACTGTATAGCTCTTTTAACAAACAGGGTGGGTCTTCCAAAGTGAAACACTAAACCCTTCCAGAGGAGCGAGGCAAGTGTGAAAATGGCTTGCAAATTCTCTCTCCCCATTGAGGATTTATCCTGTCCTGTGTGCTGTGACATCTTCAGAGATCCTGTTGTCATGTCGTGTAGCCACAGCTTCTGTAAAGCCTGTCTGCAGAAATTCTGGGAAAAGAGCGGATCCCAAGAGAGTCCAGTCTGCAGGAGAAGATCCTCAAGGTCTGGAGCCTCCTAATAACCCGTCTCTAAAGTACCTGTGTGAGGCCTTCTTAAAGGAAAGGAGTCAGAGATCTTCAGCAGGGTCTGAGGTGCTCTGCAGTCTGCATGGTGAGAAACTCAAGCTCTTCTGTCTGAAGGATGAACACGCTATCTGTTTGGTGTGTCGTGATTCAAGGAATCACAAAGGTCATATCTGCATCCCCATAGATGAAGATGCAGAAGATCGTAAGGTGAGCAGCATGTGGTCATTTTAAAAGTCTGCCCAACATTTTGATATTTGGAACTGTGAATTTCTTAAACTACGGATTTAGGGCTCTATTCAATCTGTGTCGCTGAAGCGTTACAGATTGCGCAAAATAAATGTAAAGGTTATTTAAGAGTGTCTGCTAATGCCTTTACATTTCAATCACGGTGTAACGCTAAACTTCCTCGATACGGAATGAATAGTCCTTCTGTCTATATTCCCGTTAATTCCCACGAAAAGTCTACCTCAGAATATTCCCCAAAATGTGCTACCCTGGCGGGAACTATGGAATTTCCATTCCAAATTTTCCCACTCACTCTTTAACAACTACATTACTTCCCCTCGAGCCAGGGCTAATGCTAGAGGATTTTTTGTTTATTTGTTTTGTGGGCTGAGAGGAGATGGCTTTTCATATCAAATCAAATTGTATTTATCACATGCTCCAAATACAACCGTTGTAGACCTTACCATGAAATTCTTACTTACAAACCCTTACCCAACAATGCAGTTTAAAAATATATATATAATAAAAATAATTAAATATTTTAAAAACGGAATAAAATAAAACAAAAAAAGTAACACAATAAAACACAACTATGGTGTTGAACGCTGAGGTGTAGTCAGCAAACAGCATTCTCACGCAGGTGTTTATTTTGTCCAGGTGGGAAAGGGCAGTGTGGAGTGCAAGAGAGATTGCGTCATCTATGGTTCTGTATGCAAATTGCAGTGGGTCTAGGGTTTCTGGGATTATGGTGTTGATGTGAGCCATGTCCAATCATTCAAACACTTCATGGCTACAGACGTGAGTGCTATGAGGCTGTCGTCATTTAGGCAGGTTACCTTGGCATTCTTGGGTACAGCGACTATGGTGGTCTGCTTGAAACATGTTAGATATTACAGACTTGTTCAGGGAGAGGTTGAAAATGTCAGTGAAGACATGCTCTGTGTATGGATCCTGGTAATCCGCCTGGCCCTGTGGCCTTGTGAATGTTGACCTGTTTAAAGGTCTTACTCACATCGGCTACGGAGAGCGTGATCACACAGTCATCTGGAACAGCTGGTGCGCTCATGCATGGTTCAGTGTTGTTTGCCTCGAAGCGAGCATAGAAGGCATTAAGATTTTCCTTATAACACATAATACTTTATTTGTAAGTATCAAAGTAATACAAATACATCCTTTCAGTCAATAGTCAATCATTAGTACAATATAAAATACAGTGTTTCCTTCTCGTAATCTGTAATAACAATTAATCTTGTGCTAACTGCAGTTCACCAACACACAGTATTGGCATGAAACACCTTTAGTAAAGACAGACATGCATAACTAGATCTGTAGCTTTTAAGTAAAACTCCCTAAGAATACTCACAAGCAGTAGAGGCTGGTGGGAGGAGCTATAATAGGACAAGCTAATTTGTAATGGTTGGAACGGAATAAATGGAATGGTATCATCAAACGTGGAAACCACGTTTGACTTCATACCTTTCATGCCATTCCAGCCATTACAATGAGCTCGTCCTCCTATAGCTCCTCCCACCAGGCTCTACTGCTCACAAGTCTAGCAGATCTTCATTATCCAAAAGAAGAAGAAGAATGCTCTCTGTTATCCTATCCCCTTCTCTTTTAAAAACTTTTTTTTTTTACCCCCTTTTCTCCCCAATTTCGTGGTCTCCAATTGTTAGTAGCTATTATCTTGTCTCATCGCTACAACTCCCGTCGGGCTCGGGAGAGACGTTGAAAGTCATGCGTCCTCCGATACACAACCCAACCAAGCCGCACTGCTTCTTAACACAGCACGCATCCAACCCGGAAGCCAGCCGCACCAATGTGTCGGAGGAAACACTGTGCACCTGACAACCTTGGTTAGTGTGCACTGCGCCTGGCCCGCCACAGGAGTCGCTGGTGCGCGATGAGACAAGCATATCCCTACCAGCCAAACCCTCCCTAACCCGGACCACGCTAGGCCAATTGTGCGTCACCCCACAGACCTCCCGGTCGCGGCCGGTTACGACAGAGCCTGGGCGCAAACCCAGAGTCTCTGGTGGCACAGCTGGCGCTGCAGTACAGCGCCCTTAACCACAGCGCCATCCAGGAGGCCCCTTATCCCCTTTTCTAATCGAATTGGGCCGCCTCTTATGAAAAAACCCTTCGGTGCAAGCCAAACTCATGACTATTTTCGAAGTGATTGATTGTGAATATAACACTAACCACACTCCATTGTCTCCACTAAATTTAAAGTAATTGAATGTGGATATGACACCAACCAAACATCCATCACACATTTTAAAACAATGGACTGTGGTTCTAACATGTCAAACCAGAACCCCCCCCCCAAACTTAGACAATATGCAAAGGTCAACTTCAAGTAACAAGACACTTTTCAATCTCGGTCAACGTTCCCTTTCAGTTCCGTCTCTTAGCAACATTCAACATCAAAAAGGTCATTGGCAGGGAGCAGTGTAGCGCGCCTCCACACTCTTGCTCTCTTCTTTAGCCTTAGCAGGTTTTAACTAAGATGGTGTAGCAGATGGTGCAAATGATGATGAGGATGATGGGACCAAAAAAAAACCCATCGTCCATCCATCTTCAACTGTTGCACCAACATGGCCTAAATACCAAGTGAGGCTTCTCCGTGCTGCTTCTCCAGACATATTCCAGTCCTTTTTCTCTCCATTCTCCTCTCATTCTGGGCAATAAAAAACGTTATCCTCCACCTCCCCAGAGTGTTATCTGAGGTGATGTTGACATTTTACAGGATGTTGAAAGTTAAAATGACAGAGGTCATATTTTCAGAGATGTAATTAGATTGTGTCTCCAGACCCAGGCCCAGCACACAGAGAAGCAGATTAAGAAAGCGTTTGAGAAGCTTCACCAGTTCCTACGAGATGAAGAGGCGGCCAGGATAGCTGCCCTGAAAAAGGAAGAGGTGGAAAAGAGTTGGAAGGTGAAGAAGAGGATTAAGGAGATGGTCAAAGATATGTCTTCTCTTTCAGACACTATCACAGCCATAGAGAACAAACTGAGAGCTGACGACATCTCATTCTTACAGGTAAAGTTTTTTTTGTACACTGAACTTTAAAAACTACGCATTTTGCGTTACAGGTGTATGGTAAAATTGCATTATATCATCATATCTGATCATGCATCATCTTACATTAATTTAGTTAAAAACGTAGACTGTTTTTCCATTCCTCTGCAGACCTACCAGGCCACAGTGAAAAGGTAAGTGATCTCCCTCCTGTGACTGTCTCTCTCTTCTCTGGGGGTTCTGAACCCGACCCCACAGCAGCACTAATGTTCTTACAGAGCCCAGTGCACACTGCCGGCTCCACAGCTAGTCTTAGGAGCGCTGATAGACGTGGCCAAACACTTGGGCAATCTGTCCTGCAAAGTCTGGGAGAAGATGCAGGGGATTGTTCAATACAGTGAGTAATTTCTTACAGAAAAAATACATTTATGATCTCTGATAAGACTGTGGGTCTGATTTTATGTTAAATATTTCAAATGGGCCCGTATGGCTCAGTTGGTAGAGCATGGCGCTTGCAACGCTAGGATTGGGGGTTTGATTCCCTGGACCACCCATATGTACATGCGCGCTTGACTAAGTTGCTTTGGATAAAAGTGTCTGCTAAATGACATATTAAAACCGTGTTGTCTCTGTTCAACTCCTGTGATTCTGGACACCAACACTGCCCACCCCCATCTTATCCTGTTTGAGGATCTGACCCGTGTGAGAGTTGGTGATAGAACACTGCAGCTTCCTGACAACCCAGAGAGGTTTGGCTATGTATGCGTTAGGGGTTCTGGGGGTTTCAACTCAGCGACAAACAGCTGGGACGTGGAGGTTGGGGACAGTCACTTTTGGTTTCTAGGTGTGGCCCCCGACTTTGTCAGTAATCATGATGTATGGGATGACATCTGGGGTGTTTTGCATACTTGTGGTGTATACGTAGTAATGTCCCCAAATGAGTATGACGGTAAGCCTGGTCTCACAGTGGTTCAGGACCCCCGGATGATCAGAGTGCAGCTGGAGAGCTGACGTTCTTTGACCCTGATAATAACACACACCTACTTACTATGCCACTAGTTTTCACTGAGCCACTCGTTCCAGTATTTCGTCCATATGAAAGCAAGCTAAAGATCCTACCAGTGAAGGCCTCTGTAACAGTGGCACAGCACAGTTAAAGTTGACACCACCTCGGCCTGTAATTATATACAGTATAATATACCACAATCTCCATCTGTTGAAAAATATTGCTTCAAGGAATCTTTAATAAAACCATGGATCTTCAAATGGTATGTTTTTCGACATTTCCAACACTGTTTTTATGAACACACACACACACACACACACTTACACACACACACACACAAACTGCTGCATTAGACAAGATACAGCGATGGTGCAGTCAGTGTGTTGACTCGAGGGCTGAGGGGAGAAGGGACCAGAGGTGCCACTCAGGCCCCAGGATGAGACTGTGACTGATGGGTCCGCAGGCCCACAGCGTAACAGAGGGTCAGAAGGGAAACACATAGAGGGAAAGTCCCCTTGGAAAGACCAAATATATCTAATACACAATGTGATCTAAAGACATACACAGAAAAAAACGAACTAACTGACCTTCACACTCTCCCACAGATACATACGCAGACAGCCCTTTTCTAACAGTGGTCGTACACACAGATCTCAAATCCAATCTTCCTCTGAAACTGCTCATTCATTGCAGTCCAACAGTGGGCCAGCCAGGCAGCCTGAGGCTCTAGTCGAGAAGGAGGAGTGGCATCATCAGGAGGACAGCCTCTCGCATCCCACTGTTTATTCAGAGCTCCGGCTCCCTTCCAATCCAATCCCACTCACAGTCAGAGTCATAATGAGATTAATGCCGGGCTACGCTGCAGTGAGGCCCGCTGGGTGGAAGCAGGGGGATTTCCCGTTTCAACCAAAGAGTTTCATTACTTAAGGAAAGCAAGGGAGTTTTTGTTTGGTGTCTGAAGTGCATGTTGGTTTTTGGTGAGTATTCCACTGAGTGCCAGTACTCTGTCCATCCCTGTTCGGAGGCTGTGGCCATTCCCTGACACCGTGCCACACCTAATAAAAGTCTTGCCTGCTGTTGCATGGGGGCTCTGTGCAATTATCAAAGGGCAGAAGAGGCGAGGGATAAGGAGGGAGAGAGAGAGGTAGAGAAAGAAGCCGAGAAAGAGGCATATGAATAGAGAGATGAGAGGCGGGGAGTAGCAGCGTTTGGAGCCAGAGCAATCTGAGCTGAAAATGAGCCTTTTACCTCACATTGAGAGGATTCCTGCTATTTCACGCTGGGCACAAACATCCTTATCTTTCGGCTTCAAAACTCCAGCTTGGAAAACTCTGGGGCCTTCCTCTGCTCTTCTTCCTGCAAAACTGTATCCTCATGCCCCCTTTGAATTTTTCTTCGTTCCCTGCTGGGACATTAAAGTAATATTTAAGACATGTTAAATAGCTTATTTAGCATAGCTCTAGCCTGGTAATCTGTTTGTGCTACCATAGGAGTTGGCAATACCATAGAAATAGAATCTATAGAAGGGGCTTGGAAGCACTAACCCTGGCAATTTGACTGGTACACTCACAATGGCTGCGAGCCCACCGCATTACAGCATAATTTACTTGAATGGGCCCGTTCTAGAGATTATATTTCTATGGGCAATACAGCACAAAGGATCTGGGATTGGACAACCCATAGCCAGCCCGAAGGTGGAAATGGGAATAGGAGGACTGATGCTATCTGGTTTTCAAGTTATGTAGCAATAAAAAGCCACATCAAAATCAATTGAGGTTTATTGAGGCCGGTGATGGACTTAAGGTCAAAGAGGGACAATGGAATACTACTCTTTACACTGCAATGTCTTGTAGAGAGAGATGCTGTTTACTTCCAGGTCAGATTTACTTCAAAGTAATTTTCTACTTCTCTTTAATTTGTGATGATATAAGTTGTTGAATGACAATACACTTTAAAACTACACTATTCAACCTGTTTTAAAAGTCATTGGAGTTGGTAGCGTCCAATGTTATGCTCTCTCTCTCTTAGATGGTGGCTTGGCGCCCAACGTGAGGATGGTTGCCTGCCGGCAGAGCGAGACACTGCGCCTGAATTGTCTCGGAATATCAGCGGGGATGACGGTGTCCTAAATAGGACAAATGGTGGTGGGTCCTGCGGAGGCAGTGATGTGTTAAGCTCCGGCATTGTTGGTGGGAGGGTGTGGGGCAGACTAGATTAAACCCATGAATCATCATTGGGGAGATCTAGCCTGCGTCCCAAATGGCACCCTGTTCCCTATATAGGGCACTACTTTTGACCAGGGCCCATCACAACTGGTGCACTAAATGTGAGTGTGATTGTGTTGTGGCTCATCCTGGACACTCTCTCTCGGAGTCACACCTCTGTTTGTTTATACTACAGTGCATAAATGGGACAATTTTATCCTGGCTCCTTAGCCACACAGTCAGAAGGACACTCATGAATCTCTATAGCCACAAACAGCTCTCTCCGGTTAGAATTCACATTCATGATGTAGTGGTGGGAAAATTACTTAATGTGTCACATTCAAGCGGAAACAAGCAGGGTGGTGAAATATATAGATATACTCCATGACAGAGTAATGGGTGGGTTTTAGAGCGAGTGAGAGGGGGGAGAGTCGGAGATAGAGAGGGGAGAGTCGGAGAGAGAGAGAGGGAGGAGAGTCAGAGAAAGAGGGAGAGAAAGAGAGAGGGGGAAGTCAGAGAGGGAGAGAGAGAAAGAGAGAGGGGGAAGTCAGAGAGAGTGGAGAGAGTCAGAGAGAGAGAGGGAGAGTCAGAGAGAGAGGGGGGAGAGTCAGAGAGAGAGAGGGGGAGAGTCAGAGAGAGAGAGGGGGAGAGTCAGAGAAAGAGAGAGGGGGAGAGTCAGAGAGAGGAGGGAGAATCAGAGAGCGAGAGAGAGAGAGAGAGAGAGAGAGAGGGGGGAAGAGTTAGAGAGAGCGAGGGTGGAGAGAGGAGGGAGAGTCAGAGAGAGAGAGGGAGAGTCAGAGAGAGAGGGGGAGAGTCAGAGAGAGGAGGGAGAATCAGAGAGCGAGAGAGAGAGAGAGAGAGAGGGGGGAAGAGTTAGAGAGAGCGAGGGCAGAGAGAGGAGGGAGAGTCAGAGAGAGAGGGGGAGAGTCAGAGAGTGAGGGGGAGAGTCAGAGGGGGAGAGTCAGAGAGAGAGGGGGGAGACTCAGGCGAGAGTCAGAGAGAGACTGGGGAGTCAGAGAAAGAGGTGGGAGAGTCAGAGAGAGCGAGGGGGGAGATTCTGAGGGAGGGTCAGAGAGGGGGGAGAGTCAGAGAGGGGGAGAGTCAGAGAGAGAGGGGGGAGAGGCAGAGAGGAGAGTCAGAGAGAGGGGGGAGAGTGTCTGAGGGGGAGAGTCAGAGAGAGGGGGGAGAGTCAGAGAGGGGGAGAGTTTCTGAGAGAAAGGGGAGAGTCAGAGATAGGGGGGAGAGTCAGAGGGAGGGGGGAGAGTCAGAGAGAGGGAGGAGAGTCAGAGAGGGGGGAGAGTCAGAGAGGGGGGGAGTCAGAGAGAAGGGGGTGAGTCAGAGAGAGGGGGGAGAGTCAGAGGGAGGGGGGAGAGTCAGAGAGAGGGGGGAGTGTCAGAGAGGGGGGGGGAGTGTCTGAGAGAAGGGGGAGAGTCAGAGAGAGGGGGGAGTGTAGCCTGTAAAGCGCCCATAAAGATGATAGAAACACCCAGCCCTCTTCTCCCTCAGCTCCACACTCCATCATTTATTTAGTCACGCCGAGGTGTCACCACCAGTTTGTCACTTTGAACGTGATTGGCTATGACATGCACAGGCTGCCACACCGTTGCCGCCATGCCAGCTGAATACTTATGTCCCCCCCTAATTGTCTGTAACAACACAGACGGGGAAAAACCAGGGGGAAACTCGAAATAACAGAATGTCATGGAGTTGCATCTGGGAAAGTTAGCGGGAATGAGTCAGCGGTGTTCCCTGATCCCGAGCTCGCTCACACTGGGAATGTGTGATCTCATGCCAAAGCAGCACAGCGGTAGGTGAATCGGAAAGAAGAACAAGTGAGACACACGACCCTAGAAGAAGACCAACAACAGTCCCATTTAACATCCTTTAAAGCAGCGGGGTCTCTGTGAGTCTGGCTGAATCAAAGCCTGTATTAAAGGCCCACTCTCTCTGATGTTTCCAGATGGTTTTGATCACTTAAATGATGTTAAACTCATTCCATGGAGGGTAAAGTCTCTGTGGGCTTTTGCGCCGCCCTTGTACTTGATTGATGAATTAAGGTCACTAATTAGTAAGGAACTCCCCTCACCTGGCTGTCTAGGTCTGAATTGAAAGGAAAAACCCAAAACCTGCAAACACTCGGCCCACCGTGGAATGAGTTTGACACCCCTGATTTAAATGAATAGTATATAGGCCTACCCATTGAGGAGTGGGTCTTTAAAAGGCGAGTGGCATAAATAGCAGAAATAATAAGTGACTTTTAATCGACATGTCAGGAAATAGCCTTAAACAGGTTGTCAGGGTGACACCATTGGAAGGGCATTTCTTACATTTCGGTCTCCAAGCGCTTGGCGGGCTGGCCGCCAATCATTTGGCAGGCGTTTGGGTTGGTCGTCATGATCAGCCTAGTGGGAGGGGGTATCCAAGCAGATGAGATGTGGCGAATCGAAGCCAAGTCCATTTTATTTTGGGTGTCACCTTGGCAAGCTTGGAGCTCGAAGTCAAACTCAAACATGACGACTTCAAATGAATATACAGTAAACACACACTTGCTGAAATGTAGTAACATTTACAAAATGGATGGATGGGAATGTTATTAAACTTAAGCAAAGCATGCAAATAACGGTATAGATTAATGGGAGTGTATAAGTAACACTCATAATGTTTGCTATGCAAATCTTCCTCTCACATTGAAGGTTAGGGAGAGGCTATGTACTTAGCTAGTTGCAGAGTATCATAGCAGCAAGTCAGTTCAGAACAAATTCTTATTTACAACGACAGCCTAGGAACAGTGGGTGAGCGGCCTAGTTCAGGGGCAGAACGACAGATTTTGACCTTGTCAGCTCGGGCCTTTTGATCTGACAACTTTTGGTTACTAGTCCAACGCTCTAACCACTAGGCTACCTGCCATACCTGCCTGTATAACCTACCAAATAATGACATGCAGCTAGCTAGCTATAAATAAAACAGTGGGTTAACTGCCTTGTTCAGGGGCAGAACTACATATTTTTACCTTGCCAGCTCTGGGATTTGATCTGGCAACCTTTTGGTTACTGGCCCAACGCTCTAACCACTAGGCTACCTGCCGGTAAAGGCTATCAAATAATGAAATGCAGCTAGATAGCTAAAAACAAAACTTAGCTACTTACCAACACACTAGTCTCAGGTTTGACAGTTGACAACCCAAATAGAAACTAGTTGGATGTAATCCATATCCTGGCCATCTCCCGAAGTTTGTTGAACAACTTTATGGAAGCCCATTATCACTAGAGTAGCTATTTCCCGAGCAAAGGCAAGTTCTAACCACATGTTGTCTGGGGAAGAGGTTCCAGTGGGCAAATTCGTTTTGTGTGAACCCGGTGCCACGGGGTGGGCAGGGTTTGCTCATGTTCGACCATTCCATTGGTCCTCCTAAAGAGAGAGCTCCGCCCACCCGGGGCACCAAGCCATGCAAAGCGAACTCGCCCAGTCACAGAAAACGCGGTGCAATAACGTCTTAACGGGTCAAAAATGGCCATGAATGTTGTCATAATTGTAATCCAAACCAAACCCTCAAGTATGTCTGAAGTCTGACTAAACTCTATTTTGAAAGAGACTGAGACCCAAATTATCCTATTTACACTGGTAGTCAAATTTGACACTATAATTAGCGTTTCCTACTCATATCTAAGCCCCATGGGCAGTTTAAATACAGAGGAGTTGGTTTTAAGGGGCAGTTTACCTTTAATGAATTCACCTTGGTGAGAGCGGTGGGTTCTGACGTGTGGTGAAGTTGAGTTGCCCTGCACGGGCATAATGGCTGGCTTTACCGCTAGCTGTGCCAGTCATGGCTGGCAGGCTCTCACGCTGTGCCAATGTGC